>NC_047025.1:41408751-41524230 GCF_902652985.1 Pecten maximus | reverse complement strand
TGACACAAGACATCTTAAGGTACCACAAAGGTTACCAAGGTCGACACCCTATAAGACAGTTCAAGTTAACACATATTAGTGAGAACGAGCTAACAAATAGATATTAGCTATTTCAGGACAGCACAATTTTCTTCGGGTACCAAATGGCTAATTCATCCCAGGATGAAACGTTAACGCTGTCACAAAATTAACTTAGAGAACCTTGAGGCAAGAAATAAATTGTTGAAATAAATTATAGATAATATATTTCATTCATACATTATTTCAAAGTTCCCATCTTACCTGTGTGAGTATGTGTTGTGTCTCGACCTCCACAATCTGTACACTACACACCACAGCCACATACTAAGTAATGTGTAGTTCTTTTAAACTGATACGGGAAAACCAAACTTGTGACGTAATGAACTCCACTACTAACCACAGTCTATAAGCGTCGTGCACTTCCCGAAATCACATAACAGGACCAAGTACCGTGAATTCTGACCCTGATATTTATACCTCAGTTTGGAAATACCACAAATATGGTGATTGTGTAATGTGTTGACTAATTCTTTTCCATTGTTAGCTGTATTTCATATGACAACCCGGAAGGTGAAATGAACAGTGTCGCTTACAGATACTTATCGGCTTGTGTGTTACAAACAAACACACATTGTTTAAGATAACATATATTTATATCCAAACAAGCTTTTTAAATAGACAATGTAATCAACTAACGAGCTTTGGCCATATCCTAAGCAATGCTATGGAAGTCTACATTGTTATCACTTAAGTGAACCCCTGATGTTTGGTCTTGTCAATTATATTTCGAGAGCAAGTTATATATAAAAAAAACTACGAAATCATAACACCTCAGACTCCACCTTTATCCATTTTATCCTAAGTATGAATTATGTATAGACTTAAAATGACATTGGTTTAATAAAATTAAACCAAATCGGATTACAACAAGAGAGTGACATTTCGAGACTGCAGGTAAATGGTAAGTTTTCCCTCCAAGTAGGATGAATT
Organism: Pecten maximus; assembly: GCF_902652985.1. NCBI lineage: Eukaryota > Metazoa > Mollusca > Bivalvia > Pectinida > Pectinidae > Pecten > Pecten maximus. The sequence continues at coordinate 41,523,219 of NC_047025.1, read as the reverse complement.
TAAAATGCCGCCTATACGCCTACAACAATACTCGTAAATGTGTATGTATCACTATCTTGACTGATTGCTTGAGACATTGCTAGGAACGTGTAAATATTGTCAGGTTTGCAGCCGAGCATTGTGAGGGGTCTGGTTGGAGGAACTATGATATATAGTTTCGTTTGAGACAAGTTAGAACACCTATTCGGTCTTGGGCTGTCATAGATTCTGAGCTGTGACAGCTTTTGGTGTCTGGTTCACCAAGACGCAATATAATGGCTACTCCTTCACTCCAGAGTAAATGTTACAGCTTCAAGGGCAGTGTAAGAAAAGCAATTGTCAATATGTGCATACATGCATCAAGTGTAGTGGTGCACATCCATCGTGTCTCTGTGGTTTTAGTTCTTCCACTCATATCCAATTTGGTAATCAAAGAAATGTCAGATTTCAGATGCGGGGTACAAGGTGTAAGGGGGAATAACTCTCGGTTTCGGTTTTACAACCCCCATAAGGTCACAGGGCAAGGCCAACAACAATGCAATGTCCGACCCAAATTGCAAATATGGGACCTAGGAACAACCCCAATTGAGTTACTCCCACTTGAACACAATTAAAGACTTAGGTTGCAGAGTTAGCATTGGGCTTTCAAGACGGATTTCGTCTGCAGTATTCAGGTCCCCGTATCACAATGGAGGCAGTCAGTTTTGATTTGATAGTCGAGGGTGTAGCATGTATTGGCGAGTTCAGGGTAGTGTGTCCCTGGATAACGTTGTGTTTCATGTGGAAGAACAACAGAAGTTGCATTGCATACCTTATATACTGCTGATACACTGTGGAGGTAATGGCATAGGTCAAGGTGGTTCTCTGTCTGAAATATGTGAACTTGTGAAAGGGACAATGGGGTTTATGAAAGGAATTGTTACCCGATACTCTGTTAGTTTGGTCGCAGATGTTACCTCGTTTTAATTGGAGAAGTGAATTTGACTCTGACGACAATAATAGAGCTAGACTAAGAGATAATCGAGCTGAAGCCCATACCGCATTAAGACTCCTTGGAGGTTGTAAACTATTCAGAAATAGCATTGAATATCCCAGATATGTTTTTTAAGTAATGGCATGCACTTAATTGATTTGGGAAAAATGTGTTTTTGAATTATATTCAGGGTGCACTTGAGGTGTTTACTAATATCGGTCCCGGTGTTTACCCATGAGATACTCGTAAGTATTTGTTAGGCACGGCTTAGTTTGTCGTGGTTCTCTCCACCACTTGTGTGGCGGTGAACCCTTCGGGCATGGCATTTGTAACGTGCCTGCCTCCAGGTTCATATGGCGGACCCCGATAAACGAGATTGTCTGCACTGGTTAAAGTGCTTTATTGACATTGCTTGCACTCATTGTTAGTGCTTTATTGACATTGTTTACGTTAATTTGAAAGGAAATTTGAGATTCAGTAAATGGATTCTACATTTCTCGAAATGAATGTAAAATTATAATATATAATTCATTCATGGATTTTTGTAATTAATTAATCTGAAAGAATAGTATTCATTGAATTTCTTCAATCAATTGACTTTTAAACATTTAGAGGATATTTTGGATAGCTTTAACAATGTGATAACGTTGGTAGAGGGAATGCTGGCATCCTCATTCATCTCTGGAATTATTTCAAATATTGAAAAAAACATTATTGATACATGTATGTTGTAAATTACATCCATTGATGGGGCGGTACATCGAATAAAGCCGTGGCTTTAATCGCAGTTTGTGGTACTGTTATCTTTAATAATGGCTGGAATCAAACTCTCTGTAATTCCACAGTAAAAAAAAAAACAAATTTATATGAATTTGTTTCGGTCTACCAAATAAATTTAATATAAAAACATATATGATAAACAATATCATTTAATTATGAATTAATTATAACGCTATAAATAGATAAAACATAAGTAAATCAGCCTGACTTTGCGAAAGTGTACTCAACCTTAGATAATTGTTTTACTAGGCCTGCGTGGTGCAAATGTCATAAAAATCATTCTTTGTCATGTTTCCTTAAGTGAGAGTGAGTAGATATCTTAATATCTATATAACACCCCACTAAAGGTTATTTGCCCTATATATCCAATAAAATACACCAGCTGCTACAACCAAAATTCCCACCACAGTAGGAAAAGCTTTCTTTAACATCCTGGTCAGCATTATCTTCAAGGTACTTTGAAATTTCTTCCGAAGTTGTTGAACGCTTTTCCGTTTGCCAATCCGTACATAAAAGTCGTATGTCAGAGGTCGTTTGGAGGGCGTGAAGTACCGTTCTTCCATTCCTAGAAAACTGAGTCGGTCCAGCAAGATGACTAGGTTGATATCCGCCAACGTGAACCGAGATCCGACAAGCCAGCTGTCTGAAACTCCCTGCTCTGTAAACAAACATCATTTAAATCTCCTGATTACCGTGTCTATCAGTACTACTATATCTTCTACATGTGAAGTCGTGATAATCAGGTATGCTGTTGTCATTTTATGATAAGTAAATGACGTAACACAACATCAGACTACATTCTTACGCGACCAGTGCGGACAAATATCAAACCAAGGAAAACACACTTTCTACAATATCTAGATTCAAAACTTGATAATATGATTGAAACTTCCTTATAGGTGTCCATTAACCATATTCCTAATGACATCACGACCAGATCGTACTTACACAACTTAACACTTTCTCATAGACATCAAGATTAGATCGTTCAAAAAAAACTAAACACACGACCATGGCCATCACACACAGATCGTACTAACACAACTAAACACACGACCATGGCCATCACACCTAGATCGTACTGACACAACTAAACACACGACCACGGACCTCAAACCTAGATCATACTAACACAACTTAACACTTTCCCGTTCACGTGCACCATGTCAAGATTACACTAACAACACTAACAACACTAACAACTAACCACACTGACCACTTACCACTACCAAGTGACAATACACGTGGATCGTGATACCACGTTCTACATGAACTGCAAACTTACCAAACAGCAGTTACCACAAAACACTTACCACAAAACACTTACCACACAACACTTACCACAAAACACTTGCAACTAAACACTTACCACTAAACACTTACCACTAAACACTTACAACTAAACACTTACCACTCCACATTTACCACTCAACATTTACCACCTACTAAACACCACAAAACATTAAACACTTACAACTCAACACTTACCACTAAACACTTACCACTAAACACTTAACACTAAACACTTAACACTAACCACTACTTCCCACTCAACACTACTTACCATTCAACACTTACACTCAACACTTCCCATTCAACACTTACCAATAAACACTTACCATTCAACACTTACACTAAACACTTACCACTAAACGCTCACCACTAAACACTTACTATTCAATACTTACCACTCACACACTTACCAATAAAAACTTACCTTTACGCGTTTCAGCCAGCCTCGATTCTATCTGATCAAACAGTGTATCCAGCTCGTTCAGGTACTGTATAACAACCTCCTTGTTTTCTATTTTACCCATCCGTTTGTCGTGCATGGTCATTTTAGCGAGAAAATTCTCTCTGTGTTCTGGGTACTTGACTGCCTTTTTCTGGAGAGCTTGTCGACTATTCCGCATGGATTCTTTTATTGCAATATAGGTAAGAATCATGTATGCTTGTTTTAATTCATGCAAGTGTTTCCGAAAATCTACATATCAATATTTCACGAAGAATTGGTGTTAATAGTTGGATAAAATGTTAATTTCGAAAAGTGCGAGGCAGGGATTGAACAATATACATTGCTGCTGATAACAATCCATTTTAAGAATTTATGACCAAATGAAATTTAAACAATAAGTAAAAGAAAAATGCAAGATAGGCATAGTTGAATATAAAACAAAGAAATTATGAGAACGGAATCAAAACATAACAAAACGATGGTCTGGCTAACGGCAGGAACTGATGAACACCGCATACCCGAACTATCTCTACATTGATAAAAAAAACACTTTCCTACTAAACGATATAAAGGTAAGATATATAATCAAAAAACTAACAAACAGATCTAGAGGTAAGTATTATCATTTACACCTTACAAACAGATATAGAGGTAAGTATTTTCATTAACACCTTACAAACAGATCTAGAGGTAAGTATTATCATTAACACCTTACAAACAGATATAGAGGTAAGTATTATCATTTACACCTTACAAACAGATCTAGACGTAAGTATTATCACTGCGACTTACAAACAAATCTAGAGGTAAGTATTATCATTAACACCTTACAAACAGATCTAGAGGTAAGTATTATCATTAACACCTTACAAACAGATGTAGAGGTAAGTATTATCATTTACACCTTACAAACAGATCTAGACGTAAGTATTATCATTTACACCTTACAAACAGATATCGAGGTAAGTATTATCATTTACACCTTAAAACATATCAGTGACCTATGAAGAAATGAATGATCTTTACTGCTGGTAACTCACATGAATTTAACATACAAAGGAACGCTATTTTCAAATTGTTTTGATTTACAGTAGGGTTTTAACTTCAATTAATTTAAATATGCATATCATGATAGTGTAATGTATCTTTGTATATTGTATATGTCGTAATTAACGATTGTAGGGTAACTGGAGATTAGTTTAATCTGAAGGTTCTGTATAGCATCTTTTAACATGTGAACACACAACTTGTATCATTGTCCATTTTACCAGATTTTATAGACGCCGAAATAAGCAACACTGGCTTTATATTACAAATAACAAAATAAGAAGAAAAAAAAACTTAAATAAAATCAAGACAAGGTCTCCCGAGAAGGCAAGGGTCTTTAGCTTTGGTAAACCAATTCAACTGTATATATCTAAGTACAATCCAGGTACACATGTAATGAAATAGTCTCAAAATTAGGATAAGATATTATTATTAACGGGGAACCTCACAGGGAAAACGTGCATTTGTCAATAAGATCTTCAAACCTGGCCTTCGTTAAAATACTGAACGATATATGCATCTGGGGGATTTGTAGAAGATACACTCTTACGACTACGTTTGTTTAACGTCCTATTAACAGCCAGGGTCATTGTTTAACGTCCTATTAACAGCCAGGGTCATTGTTTAACGTCCTATTAACAGCCAGGGTCATTGTTTAACGTACTATTAACAGCCAGGGTCATTGTTTAACGTCCTATTAACAGCCAGGGTCATTGTTTAACGTCCTATTAACAGCCAGGGTAATTGTTTAACGTCCTATTAACAGCCAGGGTCATTGTTTAACGTACTATTAACAGCCAGGGTCATTGTTTAACGTCCTATTAACAGCCAGGGTCATTGTTTAACGTCCTATTAACAGCCAGGGTCATTGTTTAACGTACTATTAACAGCCAGGGTCATTGTTTAACGTCCTATTAACAGCCAGGGTCATTGTTTAACGTCCTATTAACAGCCAGGATCATTTAAGGACGTAGCAGGAATGTTACTATCGAGATATAGAAAACCAAAGTGTGTGAACTAAGATAATTTTACGAATACGCAGCTTAGCGTGTTTATATTATAAGTAAAGACGACGGTTATTGACAGATTCTGTACCGTGTTTGTGTGTTTACATTGTAAGTGAAGACGACGGTTAGTGACAGATTCTGTACCGTGTTTGTGTGTTTACATTGTAAGTGAAGACGACGGTTAGTGACAGGTTCTGTACCGTGTTTGGTTGTATACAATCGACGGCATTATTACACTCTTGGTAGGGAATATCAAATAAATTATCTAAACTTTATTTCTTGTATGGCTTTCTGATGAGGTCCTCACATGACAGAACAGCATTGGCAAAGACGTTTGTGGAATCGTGTACATGTATTAAACAGTTTGATCAATGATTGTCCAGCAAAATCAACCACCAATTAAATTATTATTCTCAGATATTTCTAACACTATGAAGATCTTTTATACTTTACCTGAATTGATTGCTTTGCTCAAAACAGACGGCACTTTAATCCCTGTCAGAGACAACTCTGGGTGAAAAACAATCCCAAACGTGATCACGTCTATTTGCAAGGCTTTAAACTTTTGTCGCCATTTATCAACTTCCTTCCCGATCCTAGTGTCAATGCTCGGTATCAGTTTTATCCCTGTCGATGAGACAACAGAATCGAGTTTTAGCTGATGCATTCTCAATGTCTGTGATATAATAATATGTCAGACACATGGTTTTATTACAGCACCATTAAGCACGGTGTATTACCAATATAATTGATCACCAAATATAAAGCTAAACTGAAACCAACAGAAATTTACAGAAGGGCACATTCCTATAACTTAGGTCATAACTCACCGGTATCTAGTTGTTTATCCAAGTAGTTAACGATATCCTCCGAGTCAGTCAGGACAGTCCCTGGCACTTCTAATGCGGGCACTGTTCCTTTCGGTGTCACCTTCATGTACCACGGCTCGTTCTGTTCGCCTTGGACGATTACAACAACTTGCTCTCGGAAATTTGCTTCTTTCTCGAACATCGTCAGCAGCACCTAAGATAAATTTAGTATTGTTTTGTATTTTTAGTAAGAACCACAGCCTTACAAGCTTTTTACATTTCCGGGTGCAAGTGCTACATGGTTAATAACAAATGTATGTGAACATTACACGTCACAAATTGCAACGCGACCCTATCGGGATTCGAAGACGCAATTTAAAAGACAAAAGCAAAATCTCCAGTAAGCATGCGTATTTTATGTATGTAAATTGTTAACTTTTCGATCGTGTGTTTTCTGTAAACATAAAGCGGAAATAATCGTGATCAGTCAGGATATATCCATTCTGAAATAAAACTAATCGTTTATGATGCTGGGTCTTGACATACAATTACTTTCTGACAGTAGAATGATATTGTGGTGTGATCAGTCAGGATTTATAAATACCTTCTGAGAGTAGAATGATACGGGAAAGTAGTACAACTTAAGGTCAGCCATGGTCACGTCTCAATGTTGTCGCCTGCTGGTTAGAATAATAAGAGTCCTTTGGTGTGGCCACGTTGAGGACAATGTCGTCAACTTTCCCCGATACATACACACGTAGGCCTTTAGATGTTGTCGTTTGAATGTTGTATATGAATGTACACAAAGATTTACACGTGTGTGACAGGTGTGATGCAAGCGTCCTAGATAGTAAACCCTACACGCAAATCTCAGACAGCAAATATTTGACAACTAGCTAGAATATATAATAGAGTTGTTCCGCTTATCGCATTGATCTTCAAACCGGCCTCATTAGTGATGGTTTACAGCAGTATGTGTGCCATTGGAGGATGTGAAGAAGGGGAGTTTAATTCCTTAAAGAGGAATGGTGTGGGTTCTTGACTCCCCGGGGTTTGTCTGCTATAACCGGTTCTAAGGAGGAAGATTTATCAGTGTCGGATACTTCTGGATGGAATATTGCTTTTATAAACATTTTATAAAACAGTCCACATACAAAACCAATTCAGTTTACACTACCAATGAAACTTAGTGCAAATGTATGCTTTGATATCCGGAACGACGACATTCGCCATGTATGTTCAATAGTTAAAGCTTCTAACGTGCAAGGTCCTACACTATCCGAAATAGTTTCTGTCCTATTCAGTCGACATGTAAACACCTTAATTCAGCCGGGTGACTTTGCCCTTGGTGACCAGTGACCTTGGTATTGGAGCCAGGTTAGCATTTAATTTAATATTTACCCGAATAAACTTAAATAGTACTTGACAACTCTATGTAAATACGTGACGATATATAATGCTCGACAAGGTAAGAGATACATGGTTATAGCTTTAAAGTCTCGTTCTGATATACTGTGTCATATTTTTACCTTGATGGTGGTAGGGACTACTGCAAATGAGTTGTGTATTACAATTCCGTATTGAGGATTTTTCATTAGTATATCAATAGACAAAGTATTATTATCTTTACGTAAATTTAAGTAAATCTTATTCTATTTGGATTTTTTTTTATTCTTTATCTTTTAAAGTTATTTTTATGTACGTGTAATTTTATCCGAGGATATAAGTAAACATATTTCTTGAAAAAAAACTCTATATAAGACAAGCGAATTTCGACTCTAACGGAGGCGCTTTGTTCTTCGCGATGACAATGTTGCGACGTAATAGATTCCTTGTGACGTCATTAAGTATTTGTAACGTCACCATATTGGTATCACAAGCGTCTTACGATTTTCACATGGACGCGTAACAAAGTAAAACAGTCAAATGATGAGATACTGTTGTTCAATCTTTTGATTGATTTAAGTGTAAAATCATATAAAATGTATGCTTTGATATCCTAAGTAGTATTTTCAAACAATGAACTGTTCACAACATAAAAAAAATCACATAAATGTCGTTTCACATAATTATATAACTGCTCTCCTGTATTCCAGTGTTAATGCTTGTTCAATTTGTCAAGTATTAATATCTTTTCATTGAACATATATCACTCAGTTATCATTACATTGTATTTCCTTCACTTGAAAGTACTGTAAGCATCTTTGTCATAGAGAAAAACAGTTTAAAACTTTGTTAATTCAATTTGATTTTTATTAATTCTTCATGACTGCGCTGCATCTATGCTAAATGCCCTTTCATCCTCTACAAAACTACAGCTATACAATCATATGTACATATTCATAATGGCGAATACATTTACCACATATTACAAAATTTCATGACGTTTTCAACCAGAAATAACAAAGTTTGATGACGTTTTCAACCAGAAATTACAACGTTTTAATCAAATTCTCGCTTAATACATTTCACTAATACCAAACATTTCAAAATACAATTTTTATGAGATATTGCCGACCTACAACAGAAAACGAGAGATAATATTATTGTCAGTTTGTTAGGAAGGTATTCAGAATCAAATTTCAGCTAACGCTTCAATCACTATTACTTTGCCCTGCCTTTCCAATAGAATATACCAGCTACTACTCCTAGTACTCCAACTACAGCAGGAATAGACTTCTTTAACATCCGGTCGAGCATTATCTTCGAAACACTCTGAAATTTCTCTCGGAGTTGTTGAACACTTTTGCGTTTGCCAATCCGTACATAAAAGTCGTATGTCAAAGGTCGTTTGGAGGGCGTGAAGTACCGTTCCTCCATCCCTAGAAAATTGAGTCGGTCCAGCAAGATGACCAGATTGATATCCGCCATTGTGAACCGGGGTCCGACAAGCCAGCTGTCTGTCACTCCTTGCTCTGTAAACAAACATCATTTAAATCTCCTGATTACCGTGTCTATCAGTACTACTATATCTTCTACACGTGAAGTCGTGATAACCAGCTATGCTGTTATCATTTTATGATAAGTAAATGACGTAACACAACAGCAGACTACATTCTTACGCGACCAGTGCGGACAAATATCAAACCAAGGAAAACACACTTTCTACAATATCTAGATTCAAAACTTGATAATATGATTGAAACTTCCTTATAGGTGTCCATTAACAATATTCCTAATGACATCACGACCAGATCGTACTTACACAACTTAACACTTTCTCATAGTCATCAAGATTAGATCGTACAAAAAAACTAAACACACGACCATGGCCATCACACACAGATCGTACTAACACAACTAAACACACGACCATGGCCATCACACCTAGATCGTACTGACACAACTAAACACACGACCACGGACCTCAAACCCAGATCATACTAACACAACTTAACACTTTCCCGTTCACGTGTACCATGTCAAGATTGCACTAACAACACTAACAACTAACCACACTGATCACTTACCACCACCAAGTGACAATACACGTGGATCGTGATACCACGTTCTACATGAACTGCAAATTTACCAAACAGCAGTTACCACAAAACACTTACCACAAAACACTTACCACACAACACTTACCACAAAACACTTGCCACTAAACACTTACCACTAAACACTTACCACACATCACTTACAACTAAACACTTACCACTCCACATTTACCACTCAACATTTACCACCTACTAAACACCACAAAACATTAAACACTTACAACTCAACACTTACCACTAAACACTTAACACTAAACACTTAACACTAACCACTACTTCCCACTCAACACTACTTACCATTCAACACTTACACTCAACACTTCCCATTCAACACTTACCAATAAACACTTACCATTCAACACTTACAATAAACACTTACCACTGAACACTCACCACTAAACACTTACTATTCAATACTTACCACTCACACACTTACCAATAAAAACTTACCTTTACGCGTTTCAGCCAGCCTCGATTCTATCTGATCAAACAGTGTATCCAGCTCGTTCAGGTACTGTATAACAACCTCCTTGTTTTCTATTTTACCCATCCGTTTGTCGTGCATGGTCATTTTAGCGAGAAAATTCTCTCTGTGTTCTGGGTACTTGACTGCCTTTTTCTGGAGAGCTTGTCGACTACTCCGCATGGATTCTTTTGTTGCAATATAGGTAAGAATCATGTATGTATGTTTTAATTCATGCAAACGTTTCCGAAAATCTACATATAAATAGTTAACGAAGAATTGGTGTTAATAGTTGGATAAAATGTTAATTTCGAAACGTGCGAGGCAGGGATTGAACAATATACATTGCTGCTGATAACAATCCATTTTAAGAATTAATGACCAAATGAAATTTAAACAATAAGTAAACAAAAAATACAAGACAGGCACAGTTGAATATAAAACAAAGAAAGACACTTCATACCCGAAATATCAATTAATAACAAACACTGTCTTACAAAACGATATAAGAGTAAGAAATATGATCAAAAAACTAAAAAACAGATAAAGAGGTAGGTTTTATATAAAACCTTAAAACAGATGTAAAGGTAGGTTTGATATAACACCTTACAAACAGAGGTAGAGGTAAGTATTATCATTAACACCTTACAAACAGATAAAGAGGTAAGTATTATCATTAACACTTTACAAACAGATATAGAGGTAAGTATTATCATTAACAACTTACAAACATATATAGCGGTAAGTATTATCATTAACACCTAACAAACAGATATAGCGGTAAGTATTATCATTAACACCTTACAAACAGATATAGCGGTAAATATTATCATTAACACCTTACAAACAGATATAGAGGTAAGTATTATCATTAACACCTTACAAACAGATATAGAGGTAAGTATTATCATTAACACCTTACAAACAGATATAGAGGTAAGTATTATCATTAACACCTAACAAACAGATATAGAGGTAAGTATCACCATTAACACCTTACAAACAGATATAGAGGTAAGTATTATCATTAACACCTAACAAACAGATATAGAGGTAAGTATCACCATTAACACCTTACAAACAGATATAGAGGTAAGTATTATCATTAACACCTTACAAACATATGTCGAGGTAAGTATTATCATTAACACCTTACAAACAGATATAGAGGTAAGTATTATCATTAACACCTTACAAACAGATATAGAGGTAAGTATTATCATTAACACCTTACAAACATATGTAGAGGTAAGTATTATCATTAACACCTTACAAACAGATATACAAACAGATGTAGAGGTAAGTATTATCATTGACACCTTACAAACAGATATAGCGGTAAGTATTATCATTGACAACTTACAAACAGATATAGAGGTAAGTATTATCATTAACACCTTACAAACAGATATACAAACATATGTAGAGGTAAGTATTATCATTAACACCTTACAAACAGATATACAAACAGATATAGAGGTAAGTATCACCATTAACACCTTACAAACAGATATAGCAGTAAGTATTATCATTGACACCTTACAAACAGATATACAAACAGTTACTGAGGTAAGTATTATCATTAACACCTTACAAACAGATATAGAGGTAAGTATTATCATTAACAACTTAAAAACAGATATACAAACAGATGTAGAGGTAAGTATTATCATTGACACCTTACAAACAGATATACAAACAGTTACTGAGGTAAGTATTATCATTAACACCTTACAAACAGAGGTAGAGGTAAGTATTATAATTAACACCTTACAAACAGATATAGAGGTAAGTATTATCATTAACACCTTACAAACAGATGTAGAGGTAAGCATTATCACTACACGTTACAAACAGATATAGAGGTAAGTATTATCATTAACACCTTACAAACAGATGTAGAGGTAAGTATTATCATTAACACCTTACAAACATATATATAGGTAATTATTATCATTAACACCTTACAAACAGAGGTAGAGGTAAGTATTATCATTAACACCTTACAAACAGATATAGAGGTAAGTATTATCATTAACACCTTACAAACAGATATATAGGTAAGTATCATCATTAACACCTTACAAACAGATATATAGGTAATTATTATCATTGACACCTTACAAACAGATGTAGAGGTAAGTATTATCATTAACACCTAATAAACAGAGGTAGAGGTAAGTATTATCATAAACACCTTACAAACAGATATAGAGGTAAGTATTATCATTAACACCTTACAAACAGAGGTATAGGTAAGTATTATCATTAACACCTTACAAACAGATATAGCGGTAAATATTATCATTAACACCTTACAAACAGATATAGAGGTGAGTATTATCATTAACACCTTACAAACATACATAGAGGTAAGTATTATCATTGACAACTTACAAACAGATATAGCGGTAAGTATTATCATTAACACCTTACAAACAGATATAGCGGTAAGTATTATCATTAACACGTTACAAACAGATATATAGGTAAGAATTATCATTAACACCTTACAAACAGATGTAGGGGTAAGTATTATCATTAACACCTTACAAACAGATATAGAGGTAAGTATTATCATTAACACCTTACAAACAGATATAGAGGTAAGTATTATCATTAGCACCTTACAAACATATCAGTGATTTATGAAAAAAATGAATGATCTTTGTAGATTACAAGAATACTTGACTGCTGGTAATTCACAGGAAATTTTACATGCAATTGAATGTTATGTTCACATTGTTTTAATTTACAGTAGGGTTTTAACTTCATTTGCTTTTCATAATATACATATCTTAATAGTGTATTGTACATTTCGTAATTTACTATAGTATGGTAACTAGAGATTAGTCTAATCTGAATTTTCTAGTCTATATAGTATCTCTCAACATGTGAACATACAACTCGTGTCGTTATCCATTTTACCAGATTTTAAATTATATTACAAATAACAAAATGTGAAGAAGATCAAAAAACTTTAAATCAAAACAAGACAAGGTCTCCCGACAAGGCAAGGGTCTTTAGCTTTGGTAAACCAATCAACTTTATTTATCTAAGTAAAATCAAGTCAATGTAATGAAATAGTCTCAAAATTACGACAGGATATTATTATTAACGGGGAACTTCACAGGGAAAACGTGCATTTGTCAATAAGATTTTCAAACATGGCCTTCGATAACATACTGAACGATATAAGCATCGTGGGGATTGGCAGGAGATAGACTCTTACGACTACGCGTGTGACTACTTGTAGGACGCGTGTGACTATTTGTAGGACGCGTTTGACTACTTGTAGGACGCGTGTGACTATTTATAGGACGCGTGTGACTACTTGTAGGACGCGTGTGACTATTTGTAGGACGCGTGTGACTATTTGTAGGACGCGTGTGACTACTTGTAGGACGCGTGTGACTATTTGTAGGACGCGTGTGACTATTTGTAGGACGCGTGTGACTATTTGTAGGACGCGTGTGACTACTTGTAGGACGCGTGTGACTATTTGTAGGACGCGTGTGACTACTTGTAGGACGCGTGTGACTATTTGTAGGACGCGTGTGACTATTTGTAGGACGCGTGTGACTATTTGTAGGACGCGTATGACTATTTGTAGGACGCGTGTGACTATTTGTAGGACGCGTGTGACTGTAGAATTGGATTTTTCTACTTTGGAGAGATCAAGGTATAACGACAGGTTGGATTGGGATTTTCTTAACGTGCCTTTTGGCGAACCCTAATTATAGATTAGTCCTGACCATCAGCCAAGCTTGGACGCTTAATCGGTCCTATGAACAATAAAAAACAAACGCCTCCTAAAGTGGCATCCATCCATATATTGAGGACTGGTTACACGTATCGTATCGGATCAATTATATGTACGTTTGATGACACGTTAACAAAAACGCCATTGACTGACGCTGTTATCCGTGGATAAAGTATCCACGTCCTACCTTTGATGCAAGGGCGTAATAACAACAATCAGTTATCTGCTTTGAAGGTTTGAAAACGAATCAACTGCAACAACAGTTATTTTCAGGATGTGGTAGCTAGGAATGCTACTATCAAGAAATGGAAACCACAGCCTGTTAACTAAGTTAATTTTGTTTACATTGTAAGTAAAGATGACGGTTAGTGGCAGTCACATAAGATTCTGTACCGTGTTTGGTGATACATACAATCGACGGCATTATATCACGCTCTCTGTAGAGACTGCAATGTATCTATTATTTATCGATCTATTGGATTTCTGATGAGGTCCTCACATAACAGAACAACATTGACAAAGACGTTTGTTGAATCGTGTACATGTATTAAACAGTTTGATCAATGATCGTTCGGCAAAAATCAACCACCAATTAAATTATTATGTCTCAGATATTTCTTACACTATGAAGATCTTTCATAATTTACCTGAATTGATTGCTTTCCTCAAAACGGACGGCACTTTAATCCCTGTCAGAGACAACTCCGGGTGAAAAACAATCCCAAACGTGATCACGTCTATTTGCAAGGCTTTAAACTTTTGTCGCCATTTATCTACTTCCTTCCCGATCCTAGTTTCAACGCTCGGTATCAGTTTTATCCCTGCCGATGAGACAACAGACTCGAGTCTTAGCAGATGCATCCTCAATGTCTGTGATATATGTTACATAATATGTCAGACACATGGTTTTATCACAGCACCATAAAGCATGTTGTATTACCAATAGAATTGATCACCGAATGATTGGCAGTATACAAATATATTTTAACAATGTACATATAAAGCTAAACCGAGTCCAACAGAAATTTACAGAAGGGTACATTCTTAGAATCTAGGTCATAACTCACCAGTATCCAGTTGTTTATCCAAGTAGTTGACGATATCCTCCGAGTCAGTCAGGACAGTCCCAGGGACTTCTAATGCGGGGACTGTACCTTTAGGTGTTACCTTCATGTACCACGGCTCGTTCTGTTCGCCTTGGACGATTACAACAACTTGCTCTCGGAAATTTGCTTCTTTCTCGAACATCGCCAGCAGCACCTAAGATAATTTTAGTAATTTTGTATTTTTAGTTAAGAACCAGCAGCCACAGCCTCTCAAGCTATTTACATTTCCGGGTGCAAGTGTGACATGGTTAATTACAAATGTATGTGAACATTGCACGTCACAAATTGCAATTGGGATTCGAAGACGCAATTTAAAGTACATATTCAAAATATCCGCTAAGCATGCGTTTTTTATGTATGTAAATTGTTAGCTTTTCGATCGTGTGTTTTCTGTAAACACATTTATGCAAACAAATAATCGTGATAAGTCTGGATATATACATTATGAAATGGAACTAATCGCTTATGATGCTGTGTTATGATCATTCTTGACATATAATTACTTTCTGACAGTAGAATGTTATGGTGTTATCAGTCAGGATATATACTTACCTTCTGAGTAGTAGAATGATGCGGGAAAGTAGTACAACTTGAGGTCCGCCATGGTGACTTCTCAAAGTTGTCGCCTACTGGTTAGAATAATTTAGACACCTGTCAGTAATTCGGCTGTAGAAGAGTCCTTTGGTGTGGCCAAGTTACCGATATCAGAGTCGCCAACTTTCCCCGATACATAAACACGTAGGCCTATAGATGTTGAAGTTTAAATGGTGTATATGAATGTACACAAAGATTTACACGTGTGTGACAGGTGTGATGCAAGCGTCCTAGATAGTAAACCCTACACGCAAATGTCAGACAGCAAATATTTGACAACTAGCTAGAATATATAATAGAGTTGTTCCGCTTATCGCATTGATCTTCAATTTTGCCCCATTAGTGATGGTTTACAGCAGTATGTGTGCCATAGGAGGATGTGAAGAAGAGAAGTTTAGATCCTTAAAGAGGAATGGTGTGGGTTCTTGGCTCTCCGGAATTTGTCTGCTATAACCGGTTCTAAGGAGGAAGATTTCCCACTGTCGGATACTTACCTGTACCTGCTCCTCCCGATATGAAAAGACGTAAAGGTGTACCGCAATTTATTTCGAAATGTCTTTTTATGAATGAATACACATCTTGCTGATCATCTGTTAGACATGCTATTCTGTTCGTAAGTTCATCACTTGTAAGTGCTCCCACAAGTAATGAATGGATATGTACACTTCCTTCTTCTTTTGCATCACTTGCACTCTGATTATGACCATAATCAATGTTCTGTAAATGCTCAGCAGTAATATGTGCATGTTCTTATCTGCCGCTCTGTCTCCGCACAGGAGTATTCAGCCACGCCTCCTACGCTTCATTTTGATATCACGAGTAACTGAATACGTTTAAACATACTATAGTATTTAAAATGATATGTTTTATTCAAATCAATACGAATGTCTGCGTAACATTTTCACCACATCAAATACATTTCCTTCATAACCTTCATAAAACATTCTTTAAGGAAATTGTCAAAAAAGGACGTTGTTTGAATACATTACTGTAAAATTGATCAGAACAGTAACTGATTTCTTCAAACATTTAAATTTTAAATAAAGAATCCAAAGATCTTTAGTTTCAAACATGTCATCATAACATACTTTGAGTAAAAAGTTATCTGGACGCTTTAATTTCAACCAATATTTAAAAATTCTTGATTTAATATGTACAAAGGAAATCATCAAAGTTCAATGTACAAAAAAAAAACGATGAATCGTCTCAGATAAAAAAAATCGGTTCTGTGATTACGTACTATCTAATTAAATTCAAACTACTGCATTTTTATCAAATCTTTATCTTACAAAATTAAGAAATTGATATTTTTATGTTAATATTACGTCAGGAAAGGGTAAAACATGTTCTTAAAAGTGTACAAAATCTTATCAAATTATGCCAAAAATAAAATGGTTAACAAGGCTAGGGAAATTAATCACCGTTAAAAGACTGCACAAGTGAGATCATTTTGTCACCTCACTGTATAGTAGACCAGAGATGTATATATCACATATGTGATATTTACATCTCTGAGTAGACCTATAGTGTATATGCCATTGTTTGAGTTTTTTTAAAATAAAAATAAAAATAAAAAGATGACATGTGATATTAGTAAATTACCAAGGTTATGATATTGTCCGCTGGTCTACTATTTTGATTATACAATTACAGACATGAGGTGTGGAAAGAAAATCTAAACATGTAAGATGATAAAATCAGGACATTCACTGTCATTGCTTTCAATGTTTACAAAATAATATGGGGCTCTTTGAAGTTTCCCTCTATAAATGCAAGATACTGGTGAGGTGTACCAGATGACGCGTCGGACCACGTGACCACCTAGCTCATTAAATTTTTTCAGCCAGCAGCAATATCTCCCTACTGGCCTAAAATAGATAAACAGCTTTGTAAGGCGAGGTAAAACCTGTGTCGGCCAACATTTATGTGGTTGGGCTAACAGAAAATGGAAAAATACCCTATGTGTCAAAAACCTTTTAATTCAGCCTGGTTGACTTTGCCCTTGCTGACTCTACAGTAATTTGGTCAGGTTAGCATTTAATTTAATATTTACCCGAATAAACTTGAATAGTACTTGACAACTCTGTGTGAATACGTGTGGATATATAATGGTTGACAAGGTAAGAGATACATGGCTATACCTTCAATGTATCATTCTCATATACTGTGTCATACGTTTACCTTGATGGCGGTAGTAACTAGACTGAAAATGAGTCATGTATTACAATTCCGTATTGAGGATTTATCATTATTATATCAATAGACAAAGTATTATTATCTTTACGTCAATTAAAGTAAATTGTATTCTATTTGGATTTTTTTATTCTTTATCTTTTACATTTTTTGGTTTTACATGTAATTTTATCCGAGAATATAGGTAAACCTTTTCTAAAAAAAAAAACTCTATATAAGACAAGCGAATTTCGACTCTAACGGAACGCTTTGTTCTTCGCGATGACAATGTTGCGACGTAATAGATTCATTGTGACGTCATTGAGTATTTGTAACGTCACCATATTGGTATTACAAGCGTCTTACGATTTTCACATGGACGCGTAACAAAGTAAAACAGTCAAATGATGAGATACTGTTTTTCAATCTTTTGATTGATTTAGGTGTAAAATCATATAAAATGTATGCTTTGATATCCTAAGCAGTATTTTCAAACAATAAACTGTTCACAACATAAAACAATCACATAAATGTCGTTTCACACAATTATATAACTGCTCTCCTGTATTCCAGTGTTAATGCTCGTTTAATTTGTCAAGTGTTAATATCTTTTCATTGAACCTATATCATTCAGTTATCATTACATTGTATTTCCTTCACTTGAAAGTACTGTAAGCAACTGTCATAAAGAAAAAAAGTTTAAAACATTTTAAATTCAATTTGATTTTTATTAATTCTTCATGACTGAGCTTCATCTATGCTAAATGTCCTTACATCCTCTACAAAACTATAGCTATACAATCATATGTACATATCCATAATGGCGAATACATTTACCACATATTACAAAGTTTGATGACGTTTTCAACCAGAAATTACAACGTTTTAATCAAATTCTCGCTTAATACATTTCACTAATACCAAACATTTCAGAATACAATTTTTATGAGATACTGCCGACCTACAACGGAAACAAGAGATACTTTTGTCAGTTTGTTTACTATTACTTTGCCCTGCCTTTCCAATAGAATACACCAGCTAATACTCCTAGTACTCCCACCACAACAGGAATAGACTTCTTTAACATCCGACCGAGCATTATCTTCGAAACACTCTGAAATTTCTCTCGAAGTTGTTGAACACTTTTGCGCTTGCCCATCCGTACGTAAAAGTCGTATGTCAAAGGTCGTTTGGAGGGCGTGAAGTACCGTGCCTCCATTCCTAGAAAACTGAGCCGGTCCAGCAAGATGACTAGATTAATATCCGCCATGGTGAACCGGGATCCGACAAGCCAGCTGTCTGCCACTCCTTGCTCTGTAAACAAACATCGTATCTCATTATTGTCGCGTGATCCAGTGAAAACAAACCATATATATCGAAAATGGACTCGTAAAATATCAAAAGCCGAAACACATAGAGCGAATGACAGCCGTAATAATGACGGTGGAAAACATTTAAAATATTTCCAAAAACAATTACCATATGATGAGAATCAGAAAACATAACAAATGGTCATTTTAACCAACTTAGTTTCGTTGAAGTGATAGTCATTGTTTCAAATGTCCTGTACTGTAGAACATGTAAAGGGTTCTAAAGTTATGGCGATGTTTCACAGGGTTATATAACAAGTAGATCTAGAGGTTAATGTTGTAATACAATCAAAGTGCCAACCCCGAGCAAGTAAACAAAAATACAGATCAGCATGGATACCATACGAAACGTAATTGGTATCTTTGTTATATATGATTGTCCGAAAGATTTGAATAGAACTTACCACAAACGTCTAATCCTGTCATATAAGTAAAAAAACAACATAACACTCACAACAAAGTACTTACCACTAAACACAAGTCATTTACATTAATCACTGGACACAAATAACTCAATATTTACCACTAAAGATTTCTTACCAAACACCAACTTCCCCACGCAAATCACTTACACATTAACCAATACACGTTTGCCACTAAAAACGTTTCATTAAACATCTACCAATTAACAATAACACCAATTAAACATTTTATATCATATCACATCTAGATCGTATTAACGCCACTGAATGCTCATCACTAACACGTATCACTTAACACAAACCACAAAACATTTTCCACAAAATCATTATCAGTAAACACGTATCACTTAACACTAAATCTAAACACTAACCACCATCTAAACACTTAATACTTACTCTAAACACTAACCACCCACTGAACACTTACCACTTAAACACTTACCTTTACGCGTTTCAGCCAGCCTCGATTCTATCTGATCAAACAGTGTATCCAGCTCGTTCAGGTACTGTATAACAAGCTCCTTGTTTTCCATTTTCCCTACCCGTTCGTCGTGCATGTTCATTTTAGCGAGGAAATCCTCTCTGTGTTCTGGGTACTTGTCTGCCTTTTCCTGGAGTGTTTTTCGGCCATTCCGCATGGATTCCTTTGCTGTCGTGGGGTGAATAATACCATACAAGTCGTTTCGTAAATGCAAATAAGGCTACTCGTAACATGACGGGGAGGTACATTCGTAGAATAATGTATACAATATATATGTATCTGTGATGATTTCTTTAAATCTTCCATAACCCATGTAAATCATCCATATACAGTGGGTCAGTTATGGGGATGAACTATCACATGTATTGTACCAAGTGTATAGTATAACTAGCATGTTCGTCGGTGTTAAGGACTCACACAACCAAATAATTTACTATATGTTATTACTAATGCCCTTTATTCGCTCGTTTGAAGTTCTAATGATGTGAAATTTATATCAAATTAAAGTTTGAAGTTTTTTTCTACCGGATAAATGTTGTTATTGTATAGTTTTAATGGCATATTAGAGCACACGGGTACCTGAAAGACAGTAACCCTGACATTAACAGTACACTGGGGAACCCCCACCTGGGGAATTCTCGCCTTTTTACACCTCGAATCCTACGCCATTCTATTATCAGTAGGAGTATATATTTTTATTTTCCAAACCTCAAGACCCTACACTTTATTCTCGTATATAATAAGTACCCATTTCATATATCATTTACTCAGGAAAACAGCTACAAACGTAAGAAACACATTTTCCTCAGGGACTTGGTTCCAGCTGATTGGCTGATTTAGTTGTGCGAGTCCTTTAAACTACCAGGTACACAAATGTATGATATAATGTGAGTAGGACAGGGTCACTGTTACTTAGTATGTATCGGACAACAAATACAAAATTGATATTGCCAATGATATATATACAATAAAATTATAACAAAAAGTGAAAAATAATTAACGAAAGGCACAATCCAAAATATTTTTTTCAAACTCAAAATAATATTTCGTCTTTAAAGAAATGAATTTACATATCGCAGTCTTAACAATTCATCAAGACATTACCTGCATCGAGTGATTTCCGTATAGCCGCCGGAACTTTGATCCCTGTTGTTGACAGCTCAGGGTAAAACACGGTTCCATAAGTAATCACTCCTATGTTTAAGGCGTTAAACTGTTTTCGCCACTTCTCGACTTCCTGTCCAATCTTGGTTTCAGTGCTTGGTATCAGTTTGGTCCCTACGAAGGAATACAGTAAAACCATTAAGCATCCTAAACCATAGAGCCGTGTTACCCGCATACGATATAGTGCAGGTTTTCAGTAATATGTGACGACATGATACGGTGCCCTGAGGCAATATCTCCTTTGCCGTATGCTTCAGTGAGACAACACTATGAAGTAGCTATAGGTAGCTATAGCTACGTATACGCGCTGTCACGATGAGACATACACAAACATTCAATGCACGCATACGGGGAGGGAGGCGTCCTTACATGCGTTATATGTTGATAGGACGTAAACCAATATCAAACAGATGTAAATTAAAAAAAAAACATCGATTACACATTCGGTGTTAAACAGTTGTGGAATCGTACAACTTAACATGAGGTAGAATTATTTATCTCCGGTCTTACTGTGATGCCAAAGGAAAATTTCCACATTTGAGAAAATTCCCGTATATCTGATATATCCTGTGTTCTGTGACATTGGATATTTAGTCAAAAATGATTACACTTCAATTATATAAGTCATTGAGAACATTTACAACAGACCTGATAACATTCACTTGATACGAAGACAGTAACAAAATTGCACTCTTGAATCATAATATCGTATTGCATTCATTCCAGTATGATTGCATTCTGCGTGACAGATTAATAAAATGACATCATGATTATTTATCTATCGCTCAGATTGTATTTTATTTGGAATTGTTTATTAGTTTGTAAACACTTCCTACATGGAGGCTGTATTATATCATGGTGGATGTTGATTTTAGTGATGATTTTAGTTATTATTTTTTAATATTATGGTGGATGTTGATTTCAGTGATTATTGGTTTTTATATTATGGTGGATGTTGATTTTAGTGATTATTGGTTTTTACATTATGGTGGATGTTGATTTTAGTGATTATTGGTTTTTATATTATGGTGGATGTTGATTTTAGTGATTATTGGTTTTTATATTATGGTGGATGTTGATTTTAGTGATTATTGGTTTTTATATTATGGTGGATGTTGATTTTAGTGATTATTGGTTTTTACATTATGGTGGATGTTGATTTTAGTGATTATTGGTTTTTACATTATGGTGGATGTTGATTTTAGTGATTATTGGTTTTTACAGTATGGTGGATGTTGATTCTAGTGATTATTGGTTTTTATATTATGGTGGATGTTAATTTTAGTGATTATTGGTTTTTACATTATGGTGGATGTTGATTTTAGTGGTTATTTGTTTTTATATTATGGTTGATGTTGATTCTAGTGATTATTGGTTTTTATATTATGGTGGATGTTGATTCTAGTGAATATTGGTTTTAGCGATTGTTATATTTCTGACTGTTGATTTAAGCTATTGTTGATTTTACTAATTGTTGGTTGTTGTTGTTTGTGATTATTAGTTTTGGTGGTTGTTGATTTTACCGATTGTTGGATTTTGTGATTGATGATTTTGTAATCGTTTGGCGTTGGTTGGTTCTGGTGGTTGTTGATTTTGCTGATTGTTGGATTTGGTAATTATTGCTTTTGGTGGTTGTTGGTTAACAAAACGTATACAGACGAAGGACCCACCACAAATCCCTTGATCGCTATTTTACATTATCATTAACTGTTCTCACCAGTATCCAGTTGTTTATCATTAACTGTACTCACCAGTATCCAGTTGTTTATCCAAGTAGTTGACGATATCCTCCGAGTCAGTCAGGACAGTCCCTGGGACTTCTAATGCGGGGACTGTTCCTTTAGGTGTCACCTTCATGTACCACGGCTCGTTCTGCTCACCTTTCATTAGAAGAACAATTTGCTCCCGAAACTTTGTCTCTTTCTCGAACAACGTCAGAAGCGCCTGTGACAGGTAAAATCCACTATTACATACATGTATATAATTGCAAATGTACCATCCATAAAAACCTCCATATCCTCAGTTCTAACGATACATCATCTATAGGATATACATATAAGGTACCAACCATTCAAACTCCGACAGCTATTGATCTACGAGGGCTGATTGATAAGTTGTCAGAGAATGGCAGGACTTAAAAGGAACACCCTTCAGTACCTCCTTAAATACGAGGCTCACAACTTATCAATCAGCCCTCGTAACAACACATCGTCTATACATTGGACTACATGTATATTGGGGGCGTTATGGAAACAGAAAAAGGCGGGATCCCATGACCCCGTGACTATTGCAGTTTCATACACACCAAAAGTTCAAAAATCGGTGACCACATTTTTTGTCATAATTTTCTTTTAGCACAATGTAAACTTACTAAAATGAGTTGGTATGGTATACGTCAAGTATCGATTGGTATATGATGTCTGTATGTAACTCGTTTTAGTCATGTACGGAAGTACAGCTGTATTTGTCGTGTTTAATCGAAATCATCAGTGATTGTATTCGAGGACAGCGGAGTGTGAGATCTTGTGCCACGACTGTGAATGTGACCGCTGACGAAGTTCTCCCTCGCGTCGCACAATGATGTCCAAAACATGCTTATGTCGACAACTTGTTTTGTTTCAGAAATGTTCGGGTAGAAGCCATTGAAACACTTGAAGTATCAACGATTCCAGTCATCGTGCTATCTGCAAAATTAGTTCTTTTCTGTAATTAGAGCCTAATTCAGCTGTAATAAGCCAAAACGAAAGTAAGTCGAGTGTAGTAGCGACAGTAGGTTAAGTGTAGGGACTATAGGCTTTGAATACGCAAGCTTTCAAAATCTTTGGGAATATTTGGGCGAAAATATGAGGCCAAAATAATGGTCCAGTCATTTCGACAGCTGTTAAAACAGGCATCAGAGTTCAGTTATGAACACACATGAACAATACCTTACGAAGGGCGATAATTTCTGGAAGGACACATCAAAACAAGCATGTAAGTTGGAAACTCGAGACACAAAATGTATATATAGGCGCAAAAAAACAACCCCCTTATCAAATATTCTGTGTTCAAGGTCATCTCTATATCTATCTATATCTTAGTAAGACACCAGGTACAAAACAAAAACCAGTTTATTAAGATTAACACAAAATGTCAGCACGGTCTGTTAATTCAGGCATATCTTGTCTGTACATTTCAAATTCAGTAGTAGTGACTTCTGTCCATAACCTCTATGATTATACATTTACTGAGCCAATATCAAATGTAAGGCCACGTCCTAGATATCGAATCTGGGTTTTAAAACGGTTTACCCAGAAAACCTGTCACAAAAAACAAAGACAGCATCGTTTTTCGAAAGTTAGGAGTGAGCACGAGAACTTTAATGTCAATACTCTGATGACTTCTAGAGTGTCGTTTATAGAGATCAGGTACAAATGACAGAAAGGTGCTTGTTATAATGATCACCGAGAGTCGTTATTTTACCGAAATTTAATCAAAGCGTATGAAAATATGCTATACACACTATAAAGGCAAAAGTACAAAAATCCCCAGGTCCCCATTTTTCTGGCAACCCTTGCCAGAGACTTAATAGTTCTTACTCTTTTTTTTTTTTTTTTTTTTTGTAAAATGTCTTTATTTTACTTTTGACACAAAGCATGGTGACAACGATAGACAAATATTCAAATATTTTCATAGTCTTCTTTATGTTGAAATATATTGAGAAGTTCAAGTATGCCTGATACATAACTTATAACACATAGGTATACTTCGGGAATACATACGACTGAAATACAGCATTGCTTATTTTACAGTAATTAAGGCTTTATGACAAATTGAGTGGATAATTTGCTACCATTCTACTCTTGTAAGATATTTTCAACAAAAGCTGGTATGAACCAAATAGAATATACTGTAATCCCGAGTCATGTATGTAATTTAACGAGCCAGTGTACCAGATCAGATATAGAGTAGTTATGGGAATAATTCTTTATAGTAACTTCTGTCCCTTATTGTGACTACTCATACATGTAATACGATGACTCAGTTATCAAAAGGAAGTTTTACATTTCTGAAACAATTGATGACTAATCCTTTCCTTCACTCTTTCAGTCGGTTGATTCTACTCCCACTCTCCCGATTAACACAATTATGACATTGACAAAATGATATTAAGACAAATCTATAGATCGATAAGATCACTTAAAGGCTTTCATTTCTTTTGGAAACTTTGCAAAGTAATGTTAATTTATTTATTTTTTTTTTTTTTGAGGCGGGGGGGGGGGGGGGGGAGTTTATGCATATCTCGTTTCTAAAATAGTAAAATAGTATTCAAATTCCTTCTTAAAGACGGTGATAGAAGGTAGTGTATCATGGGGTTTCTGTTGAACATATAGCTAATATCATTAGCATGTTTATGTTTTAAATTTTGTGGTGAAGATAACCTAAAATTACACTGACACTGTTCAAGCATATCGTACTACCTGTATGGGCCTCCCTCACACAGCTAACTCTCCCCCAAAAGTTATATATTGAGAGACATTCCCAAAATACGTGAATAATATACTCAACATTTCTATAATAAAAAGAACAAAGTGTGGAGTTTTTGGTCTTAATTTTGCAAATAAATTTGAGGTGGCTATATTATCCTGTGTATAATCCTGTACTGAAAGTTTGATGTGGCTATATTATCCTGTGTATAATCCTGTACTGAAAGTTTGATGTGGCTATATTATCCTGTGTATAATCCTGTACTGAAAGTTTTACCACTGTTGCATTTATTCTCTTCCAGACGTTTTTTTTCAAATGGGTTTTAAAACCGTCCTTTCAAACGCAGTGACGATCTTGCGCTTGCGATACTACGTGTGATCTTGATATTAAAATGAAAGTAGAAAAACGGGGCACAAGTAGGCACGTTCTGATCAGCTCTGGACGACTGGTAAACTAACTATTTTTGTTTTGTCGTTATCATTAAATCCACATGTATCTGAGGATTACGATAATATGTTTTTAGACATTTTTTAAAAAGTGAATTAAGTCATTTGAACCGGCCAAAACACCATTCTAACCGGTCAATTTGGCCGGCGGCCGGTTCTAAATGAAAACCCTGTAAAAAATCCACGAAAAAAATTTGAACGTCAAGACGTATTGGCCATTTGTCTTGATATCTTGTATTTATGTTTAGCAGTTTAACAAAGAGATAATATATGTTTTAGACAAAGTTTTTTTAATCATTGTTTTTAATCTTCGGATTAAACGATAGCAGTTCATATATAGTACATTCCTCTATATTTGGCAGATTGTAGAAACAGCCTAGATCAGCTTAAACCTCTCTCCAGAACATTTTTTTTTATACTTTTGACTTTAAATAAATGTAGTCAGTTCCATACAGAAAGTATGTGCTACATACAAAATGACGACCCGGTTTGTTCACACTCGAAGCCGGCCTAATGTTTTTTGGTTATAAATTAACATGAACTTGTCATTTGTAGAGCGAAAACGTGTTTGCCCATAAAAGGCAATGCGGCCCCGAGCTACAAGTGTCCCGAAAAAAAACACAAGATGGCGGCTTGAAAGTTGAAGAGAGGTTAAATCTGTTAATTAAACCCAAAGCAGGTAATAGCATCAAATGACAATGTCCTATTAGTTTATGTGTACATGAACAATGAACGCGACAGTGATTCCATGATTGATTCCTCAGTTTATACAGGCCAGTCTGTGTGAGGAAGGGAAGTAACTTTGATAGATCGGCATACACTCCATGACACATATATATATACCGTATATGTGTGACAGTACCATGTGCGTGTACATTCTATAAGAAAAATAATCTGTAAATAATGCTGCCGTGTTGTGATCAGTCTGGAGATATAAATACCTTTTGGGAGTAAAATGACGTGGGGAAGTAGTATAACTTGAGGTCCGCCATGGTGACTTCTCAATGTGATCCTGTTGACAGAATAACCCAGACACTTGTCAATATATAGGCTGTAGGTTGGACGGGTCACGGTGTCGGCACGTGTGTCGCCAAATCTCGCTGCGTTAAAAGTTCTCAGACGGCAGACTGATCAGTGATAGCACGGTTTATACGACTACTTAAATTTGAGTCACACATATTACACGTGTGAGGCTAGGTGTGATACGAGCGTCCCATATTCTAAACGCTACACAGGTACAACACAGGTATCCACACAGGTAAGACACTGGCCACCCTAGGCTCTTGACCACTAGAAGTTATCTTCATATCATGTGTAGTTCGTCTGTCAGCTAATACCAGTAAGGCACCAGTTTACGCTTACATGTAATTTGGAGTCTATAATTTATTTACCAAATGGAAATAGTTCTCCAAACGTCTAGGTCAAACGTCATTGTAATATTTACTGGGTAACATCAGTTGATCTAAGATCCTTGATGCTTCCTAATTAACTGAGTAACATTGATCTAAGGCCCTTGATACTTCCTAAGTTTGTGTGTAGTATTGATCTAAAGTACTTTATAAATTTTAATATAGAATCTAATGAATAATTTTTTTAGTCCTTGATATTTTCTGACACACACATTTGAATAACTATGTACTAAAGTGTATGTATTACAGATAAAGACAAACAAACAAAAACACTGCGAGGCCAGTTTGCCATTCGTAATGACGAGAGGAGACCAACATGAACATTATCGTACATTTATCACATTTACATTTGCTCTGCATTGTCACTATATAACACTAAAGGCCAGTTCCGTGTTGTTTTGTTTAACGTCCTATTAACAGCCAGAGTCATTTAAGGAAGTGCCAGGTTTAAGAGGTGGAGGAAAGCCGGAGTACCCGGAGAAAAACCACCGGCCTACGGTCAGTACACTGTACCTGGCAGCTGCCCCAAGTTGGTTTCGAACTCGCAACCTAGAGGTGGAGGGCTAGTGATAAAGCGCCGGAACGCCCTTAACCACTCGGCCACTGCGGTCACTGTGTTGTGATACCATATCAAAGGCGTTTTTTTTTTATTTAAATAATTTTTTGAAGCAAGCGAGGTCAATTTTTTTATCATATGACAGAAAATAACATAAAATGTGAATTGCAAATAATGATTGATTTGTTTTTTTTAAATGGTATCAATGTCTTTATGGTTTCTTTCACGCCCACGGTTACACGGTGTTTTTGTTTAATGCTTAAATAATCCTTATGGTGACGGTAGCGTTATAATATCTAGTGGTCAAATTGACCTCATCCACGCCCCCCCCCCCCCCCCCCCCCCCCCCCCCCCTTAAATTTTAGGTTAAAGTTAATAAGGTAATATAATTTGTTTCGCGATTGTTGTAAAATAAATACAGGTTAGAGATTGCCCGTCCGTTATTCTGTTGCTTGTTTTTAGTCTACCATCATCAGATGGTGGGCTATTCTAATCGCCCCGTGCCCATGGTCCGTCTGGCGTACTCACTATGATATAATTGTGGGGTGGGTTTACGATTTATTCCGTGATGCGAGTACTGGAAGGATATTCCTTTACAAACTCCGCTTGTTCTTAGTTGTGCAATTTCAATTTAGATTTTTGACCAGAAAAACATTTTGGATTTTGACAATAGAAATTTGTGATCGATATTTCTTGAAAAGTACCGGAGGTGTTTAATGTATTACACTTCCTTATCAATAATGTATTGATATTGATTTATCATATCTTTATAGTGATTCATGTATTATAATTCATTAATATTATTTCAATAGACAAGGTAGCATTATTGTTACCTAAATTAAAGATATCTATATTATATTTGAGTTTTTTATTCTTTATATTCAACAAGTTTTCGTTCCAACACAAGTATTGTTTTCGACTTGGACAGTACGTTTTGTTCTTTCCGATGACAATGTCCCAAAGTCTAATATTCATTGTGACGTCATAAAGTATTTGTAACGTCACAATATTGGTATTACACGCGTCTACGATTTAGACATGAACGCATAACAAAGTATAACAAGCCAGTTATCAGATAGGTTGTTTATTTTTTATTATTCTTGATTTTTATATATTGATTTATTCACGTGTAAAATCATATATAATGTACATTTCGATATCTCAAGCAGTATTTACAAACAATGAAATGTTCAAAATATTTTAAAAAAAATTATTTTGTTTGACATTTATAAAATATTCATAATGACGAAAACATCTACCAGAATTTACAAAGGTTTTATCTGATGTTTCCGACCTGCTTCGAAAATGAGATCAACTGTTGTCATTTTTTAGGGAGCTAGAACTCTATTCATGATATAAAAAAAAACCAGCCAACTCTTCATACACATATATACACACATCCCCGTACAGAACATTCGCTATCCCTGGGCCACGCCTCTCCAATAGAATATCCCAGCTACTACACCTAACACCCCCACCACAACAGGAATAGCCTTCTTCAACATCCGGCCAAGTATTATCTTCCATAGTCTCTTAATGTTCTTTCGAAGTTGTTGAACACTTTTGCGTTTGTCCATACGTACGAAGAAATCGTATGTCAGAGGTCGATTAGAGGGCGTGAAGTACCGTTCCTCCATTCCTAGAAAACTGAGTCGGTCCAGCAATACGACGAGATTAATATCCGCCATGGTGAACCGGGATCCGACCAGCCAGCTGTCTGCCACTCCTTGCTCTGTAAACAAACATCTTATCTTATGATTGTCACATGATTCAGTAAATGCAGACCATGTAATGAGCTCGTATAATTAACTACTTTGCCTTAATCAAATTAGTGGAAGTAATTAAAGCTTGGCAGGCACACAGAACATTGTCCCAATAATCACTGAATTAGGAATTGTCTTTTGTTTACGTGGGTATTCCAGAGATCGACTTACTCCAGAACTATCTGGACATCATCCCATTTAGTTAAACGTCAACAAGCCTTTTGGTAAACCATAAGAATGAAGTTGTTTGTCTTTTCACCAGAACTCTCATCCAAGGAAACGACCAACCAATCATCTTGATTCTAAGACTTTTAGTTATTCAGAAGAATTCAGTTAGTATTTGAACACATTTTATCCCGGTGACCTTGAATATTGGTCAATTTCAGTTCTTTTCGCAAACTTTAAGGTTTGTCCTGGAAACTTATCAGCCAGATATCTGGATTCGGGGACTTTCGGTCATGGAGAAGAAGTCATTTAATATCTGACACCTTTGACATTGAATATGGGTCAAGGTCATGTCTTTTCAAAAACATTGTTGGTGATTATCCAAGGAACCTATCGGTCAAAAATATATTGGTTATGGATAAGAAGCTGTTAAAGGAAAAAGTTTACGACGGATGATAAAGAACAAACGACGGACACCGCGACAACCCCGAACAGGTTAACAAAAATACAGATCAGCAGGGATACCAAGGTAAACAAAATACAGCTAACTATGGATACCAAGGTAAACAAAATACAGCTCACTATGGATACCAAGGTAAACAAAAATACAGATCAGTATGGATACCAAGGTAAACAAAAATACAGATCAGTATGGATACCAAGGTAAACAAAAATACAGATCAGTATGGATACCAAGGTAAACAAAAATACAGATCAGTATGGATACCAAGGTAAACAAAAATACAGATCAGTATGGATACCATACGAAACGTAATTGATATCTTTGTTATATATGATTGTTCGAAAGATGTGAATAGAACTTACCGCAATATAGGTCATATACATGTAGGTAAAATAACCATAACACTCACAACAAAGTACTAACCACTAAACACAAGTCATTTACATTAATCACTGGACACAATCACTCAATATTTACCACTAAACATTTCCTACCAAACACCAACTACTCCACGCAAATCACTACACATTTGCCAATAAACGCTTACCACTAAACACAAGCCATTAACATTTACCGCTAAAGTCGTATCATTAGACGCCGAATTACTATCCAGTGGCATTATACGTGGCTCGTGATATCACATTCTACTGCAAACTTACCACTTTACATTTACCTTCCACTAACCACTTACCCTTAACACTTACAACGAAACACTTACCACCAACTGAACATTTACCATTAAACAATTACCACTAAACACATTCTACTAAACACGTATTACTAAACACTTACCACTTACCTTCCATTAACCACTTACCCTTAACACTTAACACTAAACACTTATCGCTAAATATTTACTACCCACATTACACGCACAACGAAACACTTACCACCAACTGAACACTTACCATTAAACAATTACCATTAAACACTTACCACTAGACACATACTACTAAACACTTTTACTAAACACTTACCACGAAACACTTACCACCCACTTAACACTTGTCAATTAACGCTTACCATTTAACACTTTCCTTTAAACATTTATCACTAAACACTTACCATTAAAAACTTACCACCCCACTTAACACTTACCACGAAACACTTACCACTATACACCACCCACTTTTCACTTTCAACGAAGCAATTACAACCAAATGAACACTTATCACTAAACACTTACCACTTAACACTTAACACTTACCATTAGACACACACCACTAAACATTTATCACTAAACACTTGCCAATTAACACTTATCACAAAACACTTAAAACAAAAAAGCGTACCACTAAAAACGTACCACCCACTAAGCACTTCCCATTAAACATGTATCACTGAATACTGAACACTTACCAAATACTAAATAAACACTTACCACTAAAAACTTACCACTAAAAACTTACCTTTACGCGTTTCAGCCAGCCTCGATTCTATCTGATCAAACAGTGTATCCAGCTCGTTGAGGTACTGTTTAACGACCTCCTTGTTTTCTAGTTTAGCCATCCGTTGGTCGTGTATGCTAATTTTAGCGAGGAAATCCTTCCTGTGTTCTGGGTACTTGTCTGCCTTTTCCTGGAGTGTTTTTCGTTCATTCCGCATAGATTCCTTTGCTGTCGTGGAGAAAAGATTATCATATAACCAGTTAGGAACATGTAGATAAGGTAACTCGTAACATGACGGTGAGGTACTTTCGTAGAATAATGTATACAATATTTATATTTATCTGTGATGATTTGTCCAAATCTTCCATAACCCATGTAAACCATCCATATACAGTGGACCAGTTATGGGGGTGACTATCACATGTATTGTACTAAGTGTATCATATACAGTGGACCAGTTATGGGGGTGACTATCACATGTATTGTACTAAGTGTAACATATACAGTGGACCAGTTATGGGGGTGACTATCACATGTATTGTACTAAGTGTAACATATACGGTGGACCAGTTATGGGGGTGACTATCACATGTATTGTACTAAGTGTAACATATACGGTGGACCAGTTATGGGGGTGACTATCACATGTATTGTACTAAGTGTAACATATACAGTGGACCAGTTATGGGGGTGACTATCACATGTATTGTACTAAGTGTAACATATACAGTGGACCAGTTATGGGGGTGACTATCACATGTATTGTACTAAGTGTAACATATACAGTGGACCAGTTATGGGGATGACTATCACATGTATTGTACTAAGTGTAACATATACAGTGGACCAGTTATGGGGATGACTATCACATGTATTGTACTAAGTGTAACATATACAGTGGACCAGTTATGGGGGTGACTATCACATGTATTGTACTAAGTGTAACATATACGGTGGACCAGTTATGGGGGTGACTATCACATGTATTGTACTAAGTGTAACATATACAGTGGACCAGTTATGGGGATGACTATCACATGTATTGTACTAAGTGTAACATATACAGTGGACCAGTTATGGGGGTGACTATCACATGTATTGTACTAAGTGTAACATATACAGTGGACCAGTTATGGGGGTGACTATCACATGTATTGTACTAAGTGTAACATATACAGTGGACCAGTTATGGGGGTGACTATCACATGTATTGTACTAAGTGTAACATATACGGTGGACCAGTTATGGGGATGACTATCACATGTATTGTACTAAGTGTAACATATACGGTGGACCAGTTATGGGGGTGACTATCACATGTATTGTACTAAGTGTAACATATACAGTGGGTCAGTTATGGGGGTGACTATCACATGTATTGTACTAAGTGTAACATATACGGTGGACCAGTTATGGGGATGACTATCACATGTATTGTACTAAGTGTAACATATACGGTGGACCAGTTATGGGGATGACTATCACATGTATTGTACTAAGTGTAACATATACGGTGGACCAGTTATGGGGGTGACTATCACATGTATTGTACTAAGTGTAACATATACAGTGGACCAGTTATGGGGGTGACTATCACATGTATTGTACTAAGTGTAACATATACAGTGGGTCAGTTATGGGGATGACTATCACATGTATTGTACTAAGTGTAACATATACAGTGGACCAGTTATGGGGGTGACTATCACATGTATTGTACTAAGTGTAACATATACAGTGGACCAGTTATGGGGGTGACTATCACATGTATTGTACTAAGTGTAACATATACAGTGGACCAGTTATGGGGATGACTATCACATGTATTGTACTAAGTGTAACATATACAGTGGACCAGTTATGGGGGTGACTATCACATGTATTGTACTAAGTGTAACATATACAGTGGACCAGTTATGGGGATGACTATCACATGTATTGTACTAAGTGTAACATATACAGTGGACCAGTTATGGGGATGACTATCACATGTATTGTACTAAGTGTAACATATACAGTGGACCAGTTATGGGGATGACTATCACATGTATTGTACTAAGTGTAACATATACAGTGGACCAGTTATGGGGGTGACTATCACATGTATTGTACTAAGTGTAACATATACAGTGGACCAGTTATGGGGGTGACTATCACATGTATTGTACTAAGTGTAACATATACAGTGGACCAGTTATGGGGATGACTATCACATGTATTGTACTAAGTGTAACATATACAGTGGACCAGTTATGGGGGTGACTATCACATGTATTGTACTAAGTGTAACATATACAGTGGACCAGTTATAGGGGTGACTATCACATGTATTGTACTAAATGTAACATATACAGTGGACCAGTTATGGGGGTGACTATCACATGTATTGTACTAAGTGTAACATATACGGTGGACCAGTTATGGGGGTGACTATCACATGTATTGTACTAAGTGTAACATATACAGTGGACCAGTTATGGGGGTGACTATCACATGTATTGTACTAAGTGTAACATATACAGTGGACCAGTTATGGGGATGACTATCACATGTATTGTACTACGTGTAACAAATACGGTGGACCAGTTATGGGGATGACTATCACATGTATTGTACTAAGTGTAACATATACAGTGGACCAGTTATGGGGGTGACTATCACATGTATTGTACTAAGTGTAACATATACAGTGGACCAGTTATGGGGGTGACTATCACATGTATTGTACTAAGTGTAACATATACAGTGGACCAGTTATGGGGGTGACTATCACATGTATTGTACTAAGTGTAACATATACAGTGGACCAGTTATGGGGATGACTATCACATGTATTGTACTAAGTGTAACATATACAGTGGACCAGTTATGGGGGTGACTATCACATGTATTGTACTAAGTGTAACATATACAGTGGACCAGTTATGGGGATGACTATCACATGTATTGTACTAAGTGTATCATATACAGTGGACCAGTTATGGGGGTGACTATCACATGTATTGTACTAAGTGTAACATATACGGTGGACCAGTTATGGGGGTGACTATCACATGTATTGTACTAAGTGTAACATATACAGTGGACCAGTTATGGGGGTGACTATCACATGTATTGTACTAAGTGTAACATATACGGTGGACCAGTTATGGGGGTGACTATCACATGTATTGTACTAAGTGTAACATATACAGTGGGTCAGTTATGGGGGTGACTACCACATGTATTGTACTAAGTGTAACATATACGGTGGACCAGTTATGGGGATGACTATCACATGTATTGTACTAAGTGTAACATATACGGCGGACCAGTTATGGGGATGACTATCACATGTATTGTACTAAGTGTAACATATACAGTGGACCAGTTATGGGGGTGACTATCACATGTATTGTACTAAGTGTAACATATACGGTGGACCAGTTATGGGGATGACTATCACATGTATTGTACTAAGTGTAACATATACAGTGGACCAGTTATGGGGATGACTATCACATGTATTGTACTAAGTGTAACATATACGGTGGGTCAGTTATGGGGATGACTATCACATGTATTGTACTAAGTGTAACATATACAGTGGACCAGTTATGGGGATGACTATCACATGTATTGTACTAAGTGTAACATATACGGTGGACCAGTTATGGGGATGACTATCACATGTATTGTACTCAGTGTAACATATACAGTGGGTCAGTTATGGGGATGACTACCACATGTATTGTACTAAGTGTAACATATACAGTGGACCAGTTATGGGGGTGACTATCACATGTATTGTACTAAGTGTAACATATACGGTGGGTCAGTTATGGGGATGACTATCACATGTATTGTACTAAGTGTAACATATACGGTGGACCAGTTATGGGGATGACTATCACATGTATTGTACTAAGTGTAACATATACGGTGGACCAGTTATGGGGATGACTATCACATGTATTGTACTAAGTGTAACATATACGGTGGACCAGTTATGGGGATGACTATCACATGTATTGTACTAAGTGTAACATATACAGTGGACCAGTTATGGGGGTGACTATCACATGTATTGTACTAAGTGTAACATATACAGTGGACCAGTTATGGGGATGACTATCACATGTATTGTACTAAGTGTAACATATACAGTGGGTCAGTTATGGGGGTGACTATCACATGTATTGTACTAAGTGTAACACATACAGTGGGTCAGTTATGGGGATGACTATCACATGTATTGTACTAAGTGTAACATATACAGTGGGTCAGTTATGGGGGTGACTATCACATGTATTGTACTAAGTGTAACATATACGGTGGACCAGTTATGGGGGTGACTATAGCATGTATTGTACTAAGTGTAACATATACAGTGGACCAGTTATGGGGGTGACTATCACATGTATTGTACTAAGTGTAACATATACGGTGGACCAGTTATGGGGGTGACTATCACATGTATTGTACTAAGTGTAACATATACGGCGGACCAGTTATGGGGATGACTATCACATGTATTGTACTAAGTGTAACATATACAGTGGACCAGTTATGGGGGTGACTATCACATGTATTGTACTAAGTGTAACATATACGGTGGACCAGTTATGGGGATGACTATCACATGTATTGTACTAAGTGTAACATATACAGTGGACCAGTTATGGGGATGACTATCACATGTATTGTACTAAGTGTAACATATACGGTGGGTCAGTTATGGGGATGACTATCACATGTATTGTACTAAGTGTAACATATACAGTGGACCAGTTATGGGGATGACTATCACATGTATTGTACTAAGTGTAACATATACGGTGGACCAGTTATGGGGATGACTATCACATGTATTGTACTCAGTGTAACATATACAGTGGGTCAGTTATGGGGATGACTACCACATGTATTGTACTAAGTGTAACATATACAGTGGACCAGTTATGGGGGTGACTATCACATGTATTGTACTAAGTGTAACATATACGGTGGGTCAGTTATGGGGATGACTATCACATGTATTGTACTAAGTGTAACATATACGGTGGACCAGTTATGGGGATGACTATCACATGTATTGTACTAAGTGTAACATATACGGTGGACCAGTTATGGGGATGACTATCACATGTATTGTACTAAGTGTAACATATACGGTGGACCAGTTATGGGGATGACTATCACATGTATTGTACTAAGTGTAACATATACAGTGGACCAGTTATGGGGGTGACTATCACATGTATTGTACTAAGTGTAACATATACAGTGGACCAGTTATGGGGATGACTATCACATGTATTGTACTAAGTGTAACATATACAGTGGGTCAGTTATGGGGGTGACTATCACATGTATTGTACTAAGTGTAACACATACAGTGGGTCAGTTATGGGGATGACTATCACATGTATTGTACTAAGTGTAACATATACAGTGGGTCAGTTATGGGGGTGACTATCACATGTATTGTACTAAGTGTAACATATACGGTGGACCAGTTATGGGGGTGACTATAGCATGTATTGTACTAAGTGTAACATATACAGTGGACCAGTTATGGGGGTGACTATCACATGTATTGTACTAAGTGTAACATATACGGTGGACCAGTTATGGGGGTGACTATCACATGTATTGTACTAAGTGTAACATATACGGTGGACCAGTTATGGGGGTGACTATCACATGTATTGTACTAAGTGTAACATATACGGTGGACCAGTTATGGGGATGACTATCACATGTATTGTACTAAGTGTAACATATACAGTGGACCAGTTATGGGGGTGACTATCACATGTATTGTACTAAGTGTAACATATACGGTGGACCAGTTATGGGGGTGACTATCACATGTATTGTACTAAGTGTAACATACAGTGGACCAGTTATGGGGATGACTATCACATGTATTGTACTAAGTGTAACATATACAGTGGACCAGTTATGGGGGTGACTATCACATGTATTGTACTAAGTGTAACATATACAGTGGACCAGTTATGGGGATGACTATCACATGTATTGTACTAAGTGTAACATATACAGTGGACCAGTTATGGGGATGACTATCACATGTATTGTACTAAGTGTAACATATACAGTGGACCAGTTATGGGGGTGACTATCACATGTATTGTACTAAGTGTAACATATACAGTGGACCAGTTATGGGGGTGACTATCACATGTATTGTACTAAGTGTAACATATACAGTGGACCAGTTATGGAGGTGACTATCACATGTATTGTACTAAGTGTAACATATACGGTGGACCAGTTATGGGGATGACTATCACATGTATTGTACTAAGTGTAACATATACAGTGGACCAGTTATGGGGGTGACTATCACATGTATTGTACTAAGTGTATCATATACAGTGGACCAGTTATGGGGATGACTATCACATGTATTGTACTAAGTGTAACATATACAGTGGACCAGTTATGGGGGTGACTATCACATGTATTGTACTAAGTGTAACATATACAGTGGACCAGTTATGGGGGTGACTATCACATGTATTGTACTAAGTGTAACATATACGGTGGACCAGTTATGGGGATGACTATCACATGTATTGTACTAAGTGTAACATATACGGTGGACCAGTTATGGGGGTGACTATCACATGTATTGTACTAAGTGTAACATATACAGTGGACCAGTTATGGGGGTGACTATCACATGTATTGTACTAAGTGTAACATATACAGTGGACCAGTTATGGGGATGACTATCACGTGTATTGTACTAAGTGTAACATATACGGTGGACCAGTTATGGGGGTGACTATCACGTGTATTGTACTAAGTGTAACATATACGGTGGACCAGTTATGGGGATGACTATCACATGTATTGTACTAAGTGTAACATATACGGTGGACCAGTTATGGGGGTGACTATCACATGTATTGTACTAAGTGTAACATATACGGTGGACCAGTTATGGGGATGACTATCACATGTATTGTACTAAGTGTAACATATACAGTGGACCAGTTATGGGGATGACTATCACATGTATTGTACTAAGTGTAACATATACAGTGGACCAGTTATGGGGGTGACCTTCACATGTATTGTACTAAGTGTAACATATACAGTGGACCAGTTATGGGGATGACTATCACATGTATTGTACTAAGTGTAACATATACAGTGGACCAGTTATGGGGGTGACTATCACATGTATTGTACTAAGTGTAACATATACAGTGGACCAGTTATGGGGGTGACCTTCACATGTATTGTACTAAGTGTAACATATACAGTGGACCAGTTATGGGGGTGACTATCACATGTATTGTACTAAGTGTAACATATACAGTGGACCAGTTATGGGGGTGACTATCACATGTATTGTACTAAGTGTAACATATACAGTGGACCAGTTATGGGGATGACTATCACATGTATTGTACTAAGTGTAACATATACGGTGGACCAGTTATGGGGGTGACTATCACATGTATTGTACTAAGTGTAACATATACGGTGGACCAGTTATGGGGGTGACTATCACATGTATTGTACTAAGTGTAACATATACAGTGGACCAGTTATGGGGGTGACTATCACATGTATTGTACTAAGTGTAACATATACAGTGGACCAGTTATGGGGGTGACTATCACATGTATTGTACTAAGTGTAACATATACGGTGGACCAGTTATGGGGGTGACTATCACATGTATTGTACTAAGTGTAACATATACGGTGGACCAGTTATGGGGATGACTATCACATGTATTGTACTAAGTGTAACATATACAGTGGACCAGTTATGGGGATGACTATCACATGTATTGTACTAAGTGTAACATATACGGTGGACCAGTTATGGGGGTGACTATCACATGTATTGTACTAAGTGTAACATATACAGTGGGTCAGTTATGGGGATGACTATCACATGTATTGTACTAAGTGTAACATATACAGTGGACCAGTTATGGGGATGACTATCACATGTATTGTACTAAGTGTAACATATACAGTGGACCAGTTATGGGGATGAACTATGACACGTATTGTACTAAGTGTATCATATACAGTGGACCAGTTATGGGGGTGACTATCACATGTATTGTACTATGTGTAACATATACGGTGGACCAGTTATGGGGGTGACTATCACATGTATTGTACTAAGTGTAACATATACAGTGGACCAGTTATGGGGGTGACTATCACATGTATTGTACTATGTGTAACATATACGGTGGACCAGTTATGGGGGTGACTATCACATGTATTGTACTAAGTGTAACATATACAGTGGACCAGTTATGGGGGTGACTATCACATGTATTGTACTAAGTGTAACATATACAGTGGACCAGTTATGGGGGTGACTATCACATGTATTGTACTAAGTGTAACATATACAGTGGACCAGTTATGGGGGTGACTATCACATGTATTGTACTAAGTGTAACATATACAGTGGACCAGTTATGGGGGTGACTATCACATGTATTGTACTAAGTGTATAGTATATGTAACTAGCATGTTCGTCGGTGTTAAACTACCAGGTACAGAAATGTATGATATAATGTGAGTATGACAGGGGTCACTGTTATTTAGTATGAATCGGACAACAAATACAAAATGAATATTGCCAATGATATATATATACAATAAAATTATAACAAAAAGTGAAAAATAATCAACGAAAGGCACAATCCAAAACATGTTTACAAACTCAAAACAGAATTTTGTCTTCAAAGAAGTGAGTTTCCATCTCGCAGCTCTCGAAATACTGCAATAAACTCATAACTTACCTGAATCGAGCGATTTCTTCAAAAAAGACGGGAGTTTA
This sequence comes from Pecten maximus, assembly GCF_902652985.1. NCBI lineage: Eukaryota > Metazoa > Mollusca > Bivalvia > Pectinida > Pectinidae > Pecten > Pecten maximus. The sequence continues at coordinate 41,482,365 of NC_047025.1, read as the reverse complement.
ATCCCTGTTTCTGACAGCTCCTGATAAAACAAGATTCCATTCGTAATCACTTCTATGTTTAAGTCGTTAAACTGTTTTCGCCACTTATCGACATCCTGTCCAATCTTGGTTTCAGGGCTTGGTATTAGTTGGATCCCTACGAAGGAAAGAGTAAAACCATGACGTATTCTTGACCATATAGTCATGCTACCCGTATACGATATCATGCTAGTTGTCAGTATTATGTGACCGGGTTGGGTGTCCTTCTGAATGACTTTGGCAGTATGCTTCAGTTGGGTAGCACAAAAATGTCGCCATCAGTTCTGCGCTGTCACAAGAAGACAGCACAATCATACCGCAGCTGCCGCATATAGACTACATAGATGTCCGTCCTTAAAAAACATTTTATTGCATTTTTGCCAGAGAAATATAGAAATTAATCAAACTAATAAAACTTATATTTTCACTGCAGGAAAGAGCAGTGAAAATATAGGATTTTGCAGTGAAAATAAAATATGCAGCAGTGAAAATGTAAGTTTTTAGTTTTTTATCAATCAGAGCCAACCTTTGTATTCACCTCATTGAACATTTTCCAAACGAATGGAAGATAGATAAATTTGTAATTTTGCTGTATTTCTGAAATATTCACTTGACGTTAGCTATTCATGCACAGATCATCCTATAACAGCAGAAAACGCATACATTGTGTTGATCAGTCCTATCAAAATGGCGCTGTCAAGTTGACGTGGAGTAACGTCACAAAGAGATGACGTCATGAATTATGTTACTGATTTCCGCATTTTTGACACTATTAATTTTTCGATGTTTTTAATTTTGTTTTACATATATAAAATGCAATAAAAAGAAAATTGAATATTTTCCCGTTCAATATAACAAAATTTCCCTCGTTTGACAGAATATTTCGATATTTTTCACTCGTGCTTCGCACTCGTGAAAATAATAATATTCTGTCATACTCGTGAAATATGTATATTAAATGGAATACCATTCAATATCCTCTATATATGTAGATAGGACGTACAACTGTACACAGGGGAGTCCGTCATTATTTTCATTTTATAATATTTTATTGTGTAGATCTTTGCTTCAATGGGAATTAGGCAACATGCATATCCTATGCAAGGCATCTCCCTAAAATGATAATACACTGTAACAGTACATTATCATTATCATTATATGAAAGTAATAAATCATTATAAAAATAGCAGACTGTACCATATCAATTAAATCATCATGGGATAGAATAAGTCTGTCATTCTGTATAAATTACAGTTTATAAACTATTCTACATAATTCAGTTACAGCGATTTGTATTTCTGACGTAACATTGAACCTTCTCTAAAATAATTTTGTGTGATAACATCATGCGTTTCAGACACATGCAAGACAGTTTGGATAGTTAGCGGAATAGTGCTATCGAGTTCATAAATAGAGTTGAAAAGATATAATCTTGGGTTAGTATAAAGGGGATAGTGCAGACAAAAAATGATAACTATCTTCATATGGAAAACCACACAGGCAGACTGAACTGTCACCAAGTTGAGAGTTAAAGAGATCATTATTGAGATAACTACCAAAGCTGACATAATATGATATTAATTCTACGATCACATAATACTTAAAAAGACATTATTTGTTGATATCACGTAAAATAATTCACAGAGGAGTCCGTCCTAAAAGGTCTTATCTGTTGAAAACACGTAAAATGATATATAGGGGAGTCGTCCTTACATGATCTTATTGTTGGTAAGACGTAAAATAATACACAGGGGTGTCGTCCTTAAATGATCTTATTGTTGGTAAGACGTAAAATAATACACAGAGGTGTCCGTCCTTAAATGAACTTAGCCAATCATTATCTATCTGTCGCTCGGATAGCATTTGATTGAAGACCGTTAAATAGTAAGTTAACAATCTCTAATCTCAATGTAATATTTCACTGATTGTTGGTTTTAGTGATTTTTGATTTTGGGGATTGTTGATTTTGGTAAATGTTGTTTTAGTGATTGTTGTTTTAGTGATTGCTGGTTTGTTGGTTTTGATGATTGTTGTTGTTTTTGTGATTGCTGTTTTAGTGATTGTTGGTTTTATTATAATTATTGTTTTGTTATTTTTGTTTTTGTGGTTATATATTTTATTGATTGTTGGTTTTATTATAATTATTGATTTGTTATTTTTGTTTTTGTGGTTATATATTTTATTGATTGTTGGTTTTAGTTATTGTTGGTTAACAAAAGAGAACAGAAGCAGACACTTGACCGATTACACATCAAACAATTTTACATTACCATTATCTGTTCTCACCAGTGTCCAGCTGTTTATCCAAGTAGTTGACGATATCCTCCGAGTCAGTCAGGACAGTCCCTGGGACTTCTAATGCGGGGACTGTACCTTTAGGTGTCACCTTCATGTACCACGGCTCGTTCTGCTCACCTTTCATTATTACAACAATTTGCTCCCGAAACTTTGCCTCTTTCTCGAATAACGCCAGAAGCGCCTGTGACAAGTAAAACACACTAGTAAACATATAAAATGTATAATGCATGAAAATCTCCACAGCCACTGTTCGAACAATACATCTTCTATAAATAGAATATAAATAAAATGTACTATCCATGACAACCCCGACAGCTCGTGTTCTGACAATACATTTTCAATAGAATCTACATACAATTTATCATCCATGAAAATATCGACAGCTGTTCTTCAAAACTACGTCTTCTGTACAATATACACACTTAAACCCCTAGGAGGCGTTATGGAAACAGAAAAAGGTGGGAACCCACAAACGTGACTATTCAGTTTCAAACACACCGAAAGTTAATTAGTCGGTTACCTCTTCAGGCACCTTCTTACTACACAATGCATACTTAGAAAGGTAAGAATTCGTCACGTAACGGTTAGTTCATGACGTCTGTATGTAACTAGTTTTCAGTCATGTACGGAAGTATTTACCGTGTTTAATCGAAATCACCATTTATTGTATTCGAGGACTGAGAAGTGTGGGATACAAATGTAACAATATTTATCAATGTAAAAGCCCGCTGGAAGGAAGGGCAGTAACTCTGATAGATCGCAGAAATACTTCACTACGCATGTACCGTGCAAGTTCTATCAAAAGATTCTTTAATGCAGCTGTGATAGGAGCGTTGTGGATCTATAAATACCTTTTTGGAGTAGAATGATATAGGGTAGTAGTACAGTTTGAGGTCCGCCATGGTGACTTCTCAAGGTGATCAGAATAATCCGGACTCGGCACGTTTGTCACCAACTCCCACTGCTAAATAAGTTGAATCAACGCTAGCACGGTTTATACGGCTACTTTGTGCAACATTGTAAGGTACACATAGATTACGGTGTGATACGAGCGTTCCATATTCTAAACCCTACACAGGTATCCACACAGGTATTCACACAGGTATCCACACGGGTAAAACACTGGACACCCTTGGCTACAAGTTATCTGACAGACGAACTACATGATATGAAGATATTTACCAGTATGACACCAGTTTACGCATACATGTGATTTGGAGTCCATAGTTTATTTTTAAACCATTGCTCTATTGTTTGTAGCGTACATTATCTCTCATAATGTCCCTGTATTTCCATGCCGTGGTCGAAGTGTGTATTATGTTTACAAAGTTTGTCGTCAAAAACTGGTCATTATTAACAAAGTGTCTTTCATGCCACTGAATGTCGGTGGGCATTATTAACATAAAGCCCTGAATAAAAACATGACGTCACAGACTGCACATTTCACCACTGCATGAAAAATTAAAATAAGGTAAAAAAAAGAACGCAAAACAATATATATAGAAGATATTGAATGGTTTGCCGTTTAATATAACATATATTTCACGAGTATGACATAATATCGATATCGATATAGTGCAAAGCCATCCCATCCAATACATTGATAAATTAATAGTGTCAAAAAGTGCGGGAATCAGTAACATAATTCATGGCGTCATCTCTTTACTTCACGTCAAGTTGACAGCGCCATTTTGAAAGTACTGATCAACGCAATTTAAGGAGAATCTGTGCATGAATGGCTAATGTCAAGTGAGTATTTTGTCAAAAACTAGAATATTTCAGAAAAACAGCACAATAACTAATTTGTTTATCTTCGCTTTGATAAGAAAAATCGGCAAGTTTCAATGAGGTGAATACAAAGGTTCGCTCTGATTTGTCCAAAACGAAAAACAAAATCGCTGCAGTTAAAAGTTTTATTAGCTTGATAATTTTCTATATTTCACTGGCAAAAATGCAATAAAGTAATATACCTTATTTGATTATATTTGAAAAATGTACAAATTTTCTTTGTTTTAATTTCAAAATATTTTATTAACAATACACATATAAAGTACAGTATTGTCAAAAGAATAAGACAACAGGCCTATATAAGTCTTCTTCTTCTGATATTCCGGTTGGACCTGGCAGAAAGATGTTATGTTCCATATTTAGATACTAAAATTAATGATATATTGCTAGAAAAAGCACTATTGGTTACTGAATAGACGGTAGTATAGTATTAGTTATATCAAAATAGAAATAATTACAGTTAATGGAATAATTCTCCAAAATAGAATTGGTCAATAGTTAAGTGGAACCATAACATATCAATGCCAGACCCAAAAATGAAAACTAGTATGTAATACATAGATACATATATGTACACACTAAGAACTCACTCACACATTCATTCACACATTTGTACTAGAATGGTATAATGTTACAGTATTAAAATATAAGGATAAGAAACTTGCTGCAAATTTTATATGCATAATGACGTCAGTATTTTTACTACATGTAGTTTATCATGTATACATAGAAAAACGCTTTGAAGATTTAATATATAGATTAACATGATAAAGAATAGAATTATTTAAATGATCAGGTGCATTGATGATACCAGATACTAAACAGTGAAGATTTACATAACTTAACAAATTATAAATGGATGTAATATGATGTTTTGAATTGGAATATAAAGAACATTGAAAGAAAAAATGCACTGTATCCTCTTTAGGAGCACCACATGGACAGGAAGCATTATCAATCAGGTGATCTTGGAACCAATCATAATTAAGATCACTTTTAAAATTTCTAAGCTGGCATAAGATTATATTAAGTTTTCTCGGAACAGAATTAATAAAAAAAATCAGATACAGTAATATCAATAGTTGTTTTTAGTTTACGTCATTGTTTGTTTTAGTTCCCGTCATTTATGTGATTTAGAAATACATTTTCACATGCATGTCGTTTTTTCGATAGCAGTTGTACCAGTGGTATCAATGGAGATAACACTGGATGTTGTTTCGGTCTCAGTGGCTGCCATCTCAAGAGCTTTACTTTTTCCGACCTAAAATGTCGCGGTAACCTCTTTTATCGATCAGTCGTGTGTCCACTCCCGACTGGTATAGTCGTGTGGTTGTCGTGGCCCTTAGAAAGTGGTTGGAATAGAATCCAGTAAATCCAGCGTTAGTGCACAATTTCCAAGCAACTGTTTACAACTATTTTTTTTCCAATGGGACTGACGCCGTACCAAACCATCACTTTAGGGGCTTTTCAAGGGTCGAAGATAAAATGAATCGCATTTATTCTGTTGTGATCTGGACAATAATATATTGGTATATTACAAATGTCTTCCTAAAAATGAAATGTTGTTTTAAAAAGGCCTATGTATTTGACTTTTAAAGTCATTATCTTAAGATTTACTTAAAAGAGTATGCTGAAATAAGTACTAATGAAGTGCATCATTATGAATTATATGCCTAGTTCTTGAAAGCAATTTTGAAAAATAAAACCTTTTATGAAGGCATTTGCTTTCGAACGTAACAATTTGTTGCAAATCGTTTGGTTTATTATCCATTTTTGTATCCATAGTGTACGAATGTGCAAAATGTTTCGGAAAGACATGGTCCGGGTAGGGCTCACCTTATCAGGGACCTGAGAATATGTAACAGCTATATTTGTACCCAAACTGGGGTGTTAATTAAGCATATTTTGACGCATAGTCACGTTTCAGGAGTTTATATACCACATTTTTGTTAAAATCTCATTCAACGAAACTTTAAACCTGTTAGATCATTTTAGTAAAATATCAGGTTTAAAAGTCAATAAAGAAAAAAACTAAAGTTATTTGGATTGGACAAAAGAAATTTAGTGCTGATGTCTACCATCACAGATGGAAACTCCAATGGGGCGAAACAAAATTCAGTCTGCTTGGTATTGATTTTTCAATCAATTTAGATGAAATAGTTATGATGAACTTTTCTAAAACACTGAAAATTATAAAACAAAAACAAACAAAAAACAGTTTAAATCATTGCTCTAGAAGAACTATAACGCCTATTGGTAGAATAGTAGTTTTGAGATCTATTATTATTTCAAAATTTAACCATGTATTCATATCTATCCCAACTCCTGACCATACCGTTATCCAACATCTAAATACTATATATTTTGTTTAACTTTATTTGGAAATCATCAGTAGACAAAATCAAAAGCAATACTATTGTTCAAAGCTATGCCAATAGAGGACTAAAAATGATTGATATATCTCAATTTATAATAAGTCTTAAGTCTACATGGATAAGAAGATTAATAAGAAATGATAAGAAAGTATGAATACATATTTGTGAAGCAGAACACTTCCCAACAACTCATTCATAACACTTTGGTACTGATTTATAAAAGCATTTAACTACAACAATACTTTTTGGAAGCATGTCTTTGAAGCATGGGTTAAAACTTCTGAGGTATCCAAGATACAAACTGCAGGTGACTTCCTACGACTTCCTATCTGGTATAACCCGCTATTTCATATTGGAAATACTTCATTTTTTAACAGAAACTGGTTTGATAAAGGCGTCAAAAATGTTCGATCAATTAATGAGGTCATAAAATATCCTCAAAGGTGTCCTCAAATGTAAAAAAAAAATTCACACTAGTTAAACTTTTGAATGTGTCTAGGCCATTTTCCAGATACAGACATGGAGATGGTATCGAAAGCATGGTAGAGAAGATATCAAATAGGGATAGAGAAAGAGAAAATAGAAGAAAGGGGAAAACATCTGTTGGTAAAAGGTGTGAAAAACGCGATCCAAAAAAAAGAAAACAAATAGAAAGTGCCTGTTAGACAAATGTCCCCGCTACCATGTGACCTTTACATTAAATTTAACACCTATGACGTTTCTAAGTGACTTTTCCCTGGATTTTGTTTGTTTTGTTTAACGTTCTATTAACAGCCAGGGTCATTTAAGGACGTGTCAGGTTTGTGAGGTGGAGGAAAGCCGGAGTACCCGGAGAAAAACCACCAGCCTACGGTCAGTACCTTGCAACTGCCCCACGTAGGTTTCGAACTCGCAACTCAGAGGTGGAGGGCTAGTGTTAAAGAGTCGGGACACCTTAACCACTTGGCCACCGCGGCCCCCCTTTCCCTTGACCTTTGAACACTTTTAACCACAATAATCTCAGTGTGTATTCTTCTCATACTCGTTTGTTTGAAGTTTGATGAAAATCTATGACAGAGTATTGTTAATAAGTGTTAAAATAGAAACAGCTGATGATTTACTCTTTTTAGCAACAGTGACATTGGCCTTGACCTTTGAATCATGAAACGCAAGCATGTCAATAGTATACTCACACTTGACCTTTGTATAAAGCTTGGAGAAAATCTATAAAAAGTTGCTAGGTGTTAGCATTGAATCAAACGGGACGGTGTCCATGAAGTGACTGATCTTAAAACCCTAACACACAAAAGTGTCCGGGACATTTAGTATATGAGCAATATTTGGTCTATAAACTGTCGGTTGATAATTTTCTATTTTTAATGTAGCAGCTGTGGCCTTGCCCTTGAAACACAGCAATGTCAGAAGTATACTTGTAAGCAAAACGGGAAGGTAATTTTGTGCAATACATGCAATACAAATGTATACCCCTGAAACATACAATTTTTGTGTGTTTTGTTGAAATTAACATACAAATTAACATACAAATTAACATACAAATTAACATACAAATTAGCAGATAACATGTTAACAACAAGGTGCACGACGTGCCATAATACTTAATAAAATTGATCAACTTCTGATGAATTGCACTATAGTAGAAATTTATAGGCTCGAAAAATATCACTGTTTTTACAAAATATATAACCAATAGCCGTATGACTCCTCTAATGTAGCCCATCCTCCTGTTTACAAGAAACACTGGTGTTCTGAAACAGAAATGCTTCTGGAATGTCTGTCTTTGTGTTAATATCCGCACGCAGGCATAGACTTATATAAAAAATATACATTTTTCGAAAGTTTAAATACATGTGTATTCTTTTAATCGTAAAAAATGAAAGTATAAAACTTCCTGGATGTCTAGTAGTAACAAATCTGGAGAACGATAATTCATTTTATTCCCTGTTTAGCTTACCAGTCTACGAGTAACTGTAAATTAACACTGTTCCCCGTCGGTGTCCCGCCCCAAAAGTTTAAAACTATTTTTGAAAAGCTTATAGAACAATGAAGATCACGCAATGGTGGCAGCCAAGATCCCTACTGTAGATTCTTCATCCACTGAAGATCGTGATAGCGGACGCTAAGTCCCTTAATAATAGTAATGACAAACCCTCTAGGGTCTCAGGGTGATCTCTTGTTATCGATCAACTTTAATCCGAGATCAGTGCATGTGAATCCCGATAAGGTACCTCCGGAGTTCTCGATCAACTTTAATCCGAGATCAGTGCATGTGAATCCATTTCCTATAAATTTCGATAAGGTACTTCGGGGATTTTCGCTATGTATCGTAATTATTATAATTGCATGATTACAACGTTCCTCAATTGACAAGAATGTAAACAACGATTCCCAATGAGATCCGGCTGATGGTGATGATTTAGGAAAAGCAAGTGTTATTTTTTCAGATGTCATCGGACTTACCCCGAATATCTACCGTGATAAACACCTTATCTACTGATGATGGACAGACTAAAACATTGGGTTTAAGGTGATACCGATGGATATACCGAGCACTCTTGTGGTCACCGCCGTTGTAGATTCATTGAGAAATGGGGTCATTTCTAGTGCTATTCGAGATCATTAGATGGTGGACTGTTCGAATCGCTCGGTTTCAAAAGAGGGTGGCTCAGTGGATACACATTTGCCTTTCACCTATATATATATCTAGACGGTTCACCGATCGGACATGAGAAGGTATGGGATCGCCTGCCAGACCACAGTAAGACCGCTTTCACCCGGACCAACAAGAGTGATTCATATAAGTTGAAATAACTTGTTTCGCAAGTTTTGCCAATGTTACAAATCGCCCTTTGAACACGGTCTGTTGTCGCTTCGTCCGTTTTTCGATGTCGCTCCGTCCCTTTATCCCTTGTTGCTATTTTTTTGGAGATAGCATACGTCAATTTTGAATTAAAACGGACTCTTTTGTCGATCTTTTCCTACATTTCACGGGCTGTTTCTTCTTTGTCCCTAAATATGCATGTTGACTAGAATAAAACGAGGCTGACAAGCGGCAATTTCAATTAAGACAGTAGAAAAATTGTTATCGCAACTTCTGTAAAGATCTTTCTCGTCTGTTCTCGTTATTATTTAAGATCCTCTGGTGCCTTTTTGTGCCTGCTCTGCATGTAGGCCGCAAGAATAATACAATCGGGGTGTCTTGTTGCAGCAGTATACTTCAGTGAGGTAGCATTGTAAAACCCTGTCGGCAAGCAATTTCTAATAACGACGCATTTAAAGTTTTTTTATCGGATAAACCGGTACCAGATGTAAAAATAATCTTTTCTTTGTACATGTTTCAACCTAGATCTTAAAAATACTTATCTATTATTTATCATGACATTTGAAGAATAGCGCCGCGGTTTGTAATGAAAATTTTCAAATTCATTTCTACACCGGATAAATTGGTACCAGATAAAGGTCATCTTTCCTTTGTACAAATTCCCCAACCTGGTTCTATCTAGAAGTGTCGTCCGGGAGCTTACTCCTGAAGATGCTAGTGTGGTGGCTATAGCAACGAAATCCATGCGGTTGAATTTGCAGTTTCCTAAAACCCCTTTCAACTAATTTTCATAGAAACCAAACAATATTTAAATTTCGAACAGTCAGAAGCATCCGTGTAATTACTATGGAAGCCAAACCCAGACGGTTGAATTTGCAGTCCCCAGATATCCCTATAGACAAATTTTCATCAAATTTGGACAATATTTAAACTTTGACCAATCAGAAGCATCCGTGTCGAAACCCATGCAGTTGACTTCACAGTGCATTAATACCCCTCTGTACCAATTTTCACTGAAATCAAACACTTTGTAAATTTCGACCAATCAGAGGTCAGGAAGTGACCGCCATTTTGTTTAGATGTGAAACGAACAGAAGCCATTACCGTAACGGAAATGGCCGCCATTTTATCTAAATGTGAAATTGACGCCACGAAAGTAGCCGATGTCCCATGGTGTACCTACATAACAAATTTCATTAAGATCGGGCAAGATTTAAAATTCCACCAACCAGAGCACAGGAAATGGTGGCCATTCTGTGGGGAAGTTTGTGGGGAGGTAACTCAACCTTATAAAGATTACGCACGTCTACAATGTAACAGGACATTTGCATCTTAATTTCACATATCACTTTCATTTGCTTCATAGTTACATGAAAACGAAAACAAGCCAATTCGAAGACTTTAAATCCCTCGCTTTCCCCCCTTTTCGCAAAAAAGTGATATTTTTCATTAACCAAAGGGTCATAACTCTGCCAAATAAAGTCCGTGAAAAGTGGTGATTCAAACTGTTATTGCACGGAAACGAATCATGACGGACAGACAGAAAGACGGACGAACCCAAATTAATATCCCCCGTTTCGGGATTAATTAAATGTACCAAATACAATCTTGAGAACTAAGTAAAATTTTGTGGAAATTCTCTCAGTAATTTAGGAGGAGTAACCGGTCCATCTTCGAGTCCACAGACGGACAACCTGATCCTGATTTCAAAAATTATTACAAATTGCGTTGATGTGACATCCAACTCGACGCAATTCATAATGAATTTTCAAATACCATAATAAGTAAGAAGGTTTTTTTAAATTGAATAAGGTTGAAACACGTACAAGGGAAGTATTATATTTGCAGCTGGTGTCGATTTATCAAGTAAACAAGAAATATCTTTAAAAAAGATAAACGGCATAGTTTTAATGATGACGGTTATAATGTAAAACTGATTGTGAAATAAATTAACGAAGTAATGTGTTGCAGCACGGATTACAAAATTATATCAGTTTATTCATTTTTGGGGGATAATAAGGCTGCATTTGAATCAGGAATATAATTTTATTAATGTGTCATTTGAAAATATGCATCCATGTATTCAGTTTGCATTCAATCTTAATTTTGTTTCGTTTTTAATTGTATATCTACATTTTGCATTTACCGCTACATTGACCAATCACATACTTCATCTTGGCCAGTAACGCCACCTGTCGCGTCATATCCGGGGCCAAAAGAAAATTATACGGCTATGCCGAAAAAGAAGTTTTTATTATAAACTGCTCGAAAATAAGGCAGACATCAGTTCCGCGCAGACACAATTAGATCTGTCTTAATCTGTATATGTAAGTTCACTTATGTTCATGAAAAGGTAGAGAAAATGTCGGTCTTACATAGACCCCATACCGATCATTCAATGCCTGGCACCAAGATCTCCCTGGGATCTTGTTTCTGTATGGATTGTTAGATTCCATGTCGCTGCCTACAGCTCAGTTTGAGGACAAGACGTAAAGATTCCACGCCAAAGTTGCATGCTGCGTGTCGACGATGTGACAAAGGTCGCTTGTCAATGGGGAGGTTTTTCTTCTTCTCTCTGCCTTTTTTTTCATTTGACTAATTAAGACCTTGTATGGCGATGTTCCTCTGTTGCTGCTCCAGTAATTAGTAAGCTGGGGTTACGTAAATTTATTTAATAACAAAACAAGTAAAACAGATCATGTACATATAATGCAATTACTCTAGTGTTATTCTTTCTCTCTGCATGTGATGATGATACTTACTGTCCGGTCTACTAAGACCCTATTTCTATCCTTTGCACCTCAAACTCGACCACTATACAGTATATATATATGTATATCAATGCCCCGGTTTATCCTTTCTTCAAAAACGATAACATGTTATCCGTAAATTTACATTATTCCAGTAATAAAGACAAAATCCCTGTCTTTCAATCTCCTCTGCGACCAAATGTTTCAATTTCTCTTATTCTCTTATTCTTTTCCTCCTATCTCTAACTTATCTCACTCTTTCAATCTTTCACTTATCAAATCCAAACACTTATTCCATCCTTCGATCTCTCAATTTTCCAACACCTTCTATCCCTGACTTATTTAACTCCTAAAATCTCTCATTTATTGTATTCCTTGTATGTTTCACATATTCCTCTCCTTCGATGGCTCACTTTTTCCACTCTTTCGATCCCTGACTTATTCCACTCCTTCAATCTCAGTTATTCTATTCATTCGAGCTCTCACTTATCCAACACTTCCAATCTCTCACTTATAACTCTCGTTCGATCTCTCACTTCTTTGACATCTCACTTTTTCCCCTTCTTCGATCTCTCACTTTTTTCACTCCTTCGATATCTCATTTTTTTCCTGATTCTTTTATCTCTCATTTATTCAAATTCTTCGATCTCTCAGTTTCCCATTCCTTCGATCTCTCACATATTCCTCTTCTGCAATCTCTCACTTATCGTTTTTCCTACTTCCATATCTCTCCCTTTCTACCTTCAGTAAGTACATTGATAGCACAACTTTACTCCGTCTACCTTACCTATTCTCACTTTCAGTGTTACTTTTTACCTGATTTCTTTTCACTCTCCCCATCCACGCTTTATCTCTCTACCTGCCTGTGGAGGTACACGTTATCTAGGTTATACAGACAAATGCTAGAGTGACTGCTATACATAAGGTTAGTTTAATCTGACACGACTTTACCTTTTGAAATGGAAAGTAGATAAATAGTGATGAAAGAACGACAAAAACCATATGAGTCGGTTTTCATACCACAAATACAATTGTGATCGTCTGCCATTAACACAATGAATGCGGAACGACTTTTATCAGAACGTTTCCATTTACAATAATTATGCAAGAATTTTCTCATATTTGTTTCTATACAATGTCACATTGAACAGGTAGCGGCCAGCCACGTGTTACAGTTCGCTCATCAAATTTCGTCATCAAACGTTACCTCTACGCCGTAGTGATCAGATACGGGGAATTTTTGACCGTCGATGTTTGCTGTGTGAAGAAGCTGAAAGGAAAGAATTAAATATCCAAAGTTAACTCATAACAGTATTCGGTAGGTATCGACAAACTTAGCGACAAAATGTCCAATGGCAAGTCGGCAGAGGATCCTTAAATTCTTATAAACTATTCCGTCGTCCATCACCTGTGCCAACACAAGCTATACAACTACGAAAACTCACAATCACACCATTCAATGACCAATATAAAGATTCCATGAGCTGAAATTTCATAATTACTCTAATTTCACTTTGGCTAACTTCAATCTGGCGCGTAGGAATATATTGTCCACCGTGAGGTCGGGTCCCGCACACACGGGGCTGTTCTTTGCTCCCGTTTTGAATTTGGTGAATTTATTTTGAAATGAACTATGATACAAATCAAAGTAATACGTCAATTGAAAATGTAAATTTTTAAAATAGCTCACGGAATAAAAACATGATTTGAGACTGGAACTAATTCTTACTTCCTGTCGTTGACAACGTTTCCCGCCAAATTGGAATCAGCTATTTAACTATTCCATCAGAGCGTATAATGTCAAATAAATGGCAATTAATGTTATGGTCCAAAGTTGTACGGGTGATAAAACTGTCAAAATGTTAATAACAAAGTTTCTTTTTGTTCTTTACAGGACAGGTGTGTGGCTTTAAAATATATACAAAAATGTAGTTTACAAGTCAGTAAATAACAAAAAGGAAAACGAAATGAATAGTAGACATTACCCTGGAGTCTACGACGTGGTGTCCTTTTGTCAGCACATGGTCCAAAATCCAACTCTCATTGTCAAACGTAAGAACGTTATCCTTACAGAATGTACACGTACCCACGTTTTCCACGAAAGGCGAGCTCCAATGGCCGTACAGAAACTCGTTGTAGGAAGCTGTAATCAAGACATTTTATAATCAGATGTGTTTTAGTATCCGATCCAATCATACGCTTACCTCACTTTAATATAAAACCATTGTGTTTTACAGAGATGCTGCTAACCCGATACGTGTAGGCCTTCCAACCAATAACATTGATTGCGGATCTAATTGATTGAGTTTATTGTAGGTATATAGGCATTCAGTACTACCAACATTATGAGGATCGTCATTCAGCACTACTTATATTGTGTAGATCGTCATTCACTACTGCTAATATTGTGTAGATCGTCATTCACTACTGCTAATATTGTGTATATCGTCATTCACTACTGCTAATATTGTGTAGATCGTCATTCACTACTGCTAATATTGTGTATATCGTCATTCACTACTGCTAATATTGTGTAGATCGTGATTCACTACTGCTAATATTGTGTAGATCGTCATTCAGCACAACTTATATTGTGTAGATCGTCATTCAGCACTACTTATATTGTGTAGATCGTCATTCAGCACTACTTATATTGTGTAGATCGTCATTCAGCACTACTTATATTGTGTAGATCGTCATTCAGCACTACTTATATTGTGTAGATCGTCATTCAGCACTACTTATATTGTGTAATTCGTTATTCACTATTAACCAATAGTACGTAGATCGCCACTCACCCCTGCAGAAAGGTGAACATAATTTTAATTTTCCCAATGGCACCATTTCGAACTAAATCTTTTAAAATTTTATATTTTCTCATCTTTCTAAACAACAGTTTCTTTCTAATGTCTTTCTTGACACCGTCTCACTTTTGACTTTTAGTGTAGCGTTCACCCCTTTAGTCAAGGCTATGAGTTTAGTCCCCTTGCCTTTATTGGAGCCTCTGTGAGGGAGGCGTTGGGCTCTGTCCCCTGGCCGGGACATACCGGAGTCTATAAAAATGGTATTTGCTGCAGCCCGCTTGACGACTAATTCGACCATTTTCAGTATGATATGACAAAGTATGACACTAAATTGTCCAGATGTGACATTTCAGTATGATGACTATAAAATTGAACCTCATCTATCCCAAAAACGTGTATTCAAAGCTAGGTCTTGCTTCCAAGTAAATCAAAGACCACATGTTGAGGAGAACTTTCAGGCTGATGTATTTAAAATTAAATGTATCAAGTACATGTATATATATTTATGAACAATTATTCTGAATAAAGAATTTGTGACGGTGTCGACTAATCTTCAATTTATATTACTCACGCTTGTTGTCTCTGACGGAAGCGCGCGTGGGGCTATTTATAGTATACATCAGACCAGTATACCGAGGGTCTGTAAGTTTACATTACCTGCCATGTGAGGGAAGACGCCCCGTCTCGGTAAATCTGGACTTGTGTTAAGATCGCCCATGATGACGCCTTTCCGGTCACGGTTGAATAGACTGATCAGGACACTAGCCTCATACTGGCTCTGGTCTGCCCAGCCCCGGAACCTGTCCATCAGACTGGCTGTAATGTAAAAAAAAAAATTGACGATAATACATAAACACGTGACCTCAATTTTCTTTAGCTATTTTTTTTTAATTTTACTGGACGATTTCAAAGCCTCGAGTGTCCCCTAACTTACCGCGATTGTATGACATCTGATTATGGTGTCCTGCATATCCTCAATTATCTCCTAAATCAATTATCATCAAGGAGTGTAATTCACAGACATTTATCTAACGCCTGCCCTGCAGGTAGGCAGTAAGAATTATACCTGCTGTCCCCATTGCATGATCGTAAGAGGCGACTAAATTTGGGATCTTATCTTTTTTCTTCTTTCTTAACAAGTTTCTTCTTCCTAATGTCTCCCTTGACAATGCCTCACTTTTGGCATTTAGTTGAACGTTCGCCCCTGTGAGGAAGGCTTTGGGTTTTGTCCCCTAGCCGAGACATACCAGAGTCTTTAAAAATTGTAGTTGCTACTCCTGCTTAGCGCTCAGCATATTAGCAGTGACGACTGGTTCGCCCGTTGTCAGTATAATGTGACCGGATGGTGTGTCTTGCTGGGTGTCTTCGGCAGTATGCTCCAGTGAGGTAGCACTATAAATCGGCAAAAAATCCGGCCTATCACAAGGAGACTTAACACAAACATAACGCAGCCTCCCAAAACACACATACGCACTCACCACACGCATGCATATCGCACGCACGGAAGGCCAAACCAAAACAATTATTTATCGTCTTTTACACCGTAATTACCACAATACTCACGTTCAAGGTAGAAATCCCCAAGGTATGACGTCATATGTGTGCAAACAACAGGACCGAAATGTTCTACCTGAACAACATAAACATTGACTTAATTAAACATACTGGTTATTTACACGACGAGTTATTAAAAACAAAAAGTATATAATGAAATGGCCACTTCGCTACGGAATAAATTCGAAAGGTCTAAGCTTTTGTTTAAATATCTATTCTTGATGTCAAAGGATTTTCGTCTCAATATATCGACAGTATTTGAGTCCCGGGATTATGACATTAAAACGAGAGTCTTTACATGTGGTAGGAGTTGATGAAACCGGAAACTCTTCGGAAATAATGTGCATCTCTTCGATAAAAGCAAACGGAACTTAACTCTCTCTTTAATTTCTACATATCGCCTTTTAAGTCTGGGAGGAAACAAACCTAGTAATTGGTCAGAATTGTATGTCGTGGACAAATCAGATGGCTCCGATACATTTTAAACCAGCCAACAGTAAAAGGTTTCATTCAAACTTAATCATGTGTATCTATCAACCATACTATAGGCTGTGTTCATCATCGGTACCTTATTGGGGGTCTTCACTCACCTCAGCTTTGACATACGACCGCTGTGCTATAGTCTTTGTACCCGGGAAATAGTCTGTGACAGATCCATCATAGAGCGGCCGCTTGCTGAGCAAGAGTAGTCCCTGGGGATTGTAGTTATAGCCAAAACCGTACACACAGCCCCTAAGGGAAGCGAAAGTTCCTCCAATCACTACGCAAGAGATACACTCACGTGACACATCCACGAACCCACATGACACCACGCAGCGAACCACATCCTCCTCTGTCGGTTCGTTCCGACAATACGTCAGTGCGCAGGTCGCGAATGACATGGCTGCCCAGCTAAAACATGGAGGCCAAAAGGTTTGGTAGTGGAAATTGCCCATCTGGTCATGGAGCGGACTAAGGGAGTATGGGTAGATGTCTCTTAGAGAGTCGATAATGTGCTGAACGTCTCCACTTCTCCAAATCTATAATACAATATTGATGTATATTATCGTAACATGGTTACTCTTGATTGGGTGAAGATTAATTTTCTAACGTATGCTCATTACATTTGCCATTGGTCGTACAGTAATTATATAACGTAAGTAACACTAGCTAAACACTAGCAATCTTTCTAAAGGATGAACACATCTGTGATGGCAATAACAAATCCTGTATTAAACTTTTCCCGTTATATACGCTTTTGGAAAGAGGAGTAATTAGCATAGCAGAAAATACAAGAATTATATATCCGTGTGTTTGTTTTGGTGCTGTGAGCTGGCAAAAATAATTATTTTTTAGAGACAAATCTATAAAATATCTTCCATATGTGTTTTCAGATATGTATGGATACTAGCAGAACTGACGAAAACACTTTTTTTTTTTTTTTCAATAATGGAAGTTAGATTTCTTGAAATTTAACCTGTTCATTTAACTCTGGTTGGCAATTGACGTTACCTCCATCCCTTAAGTTCTAATGGCAGAATACTAAATTTTTTTTAGAATTAACACTTTATATAAGAAGTTCTGCATTTGAATTTTTTTTTAAATACTTAGCAGATCATAAGAAAACATGTAAGTCTTTCTTAAACAACCATAAAAATGGGAGGTCTGTGTTCATGCTTTTGTCCCATTATTATTTGCGTTATTTTTCACCATTTTGGGGTCAGAGAAATCAAAAGTGCTTAACACCAAAAATAAATTTCAATAATGGATATATTTTCACATCCTTGTTATCATTTTCATTGTATTGATCATAACAAATTTATACAGCAAAAATGAGCTTGCTACAATTAAAAATGGCCACACACTGAAAATTAAAGTCATCAATCTAGACTAAAACACGGTTAAATTTTGGCTTTTTGTGAAGGTCAAAAAATACACATTTTATTAGAATCCTTGTGAAAAAAGTTCTATAAGCAATAGCCGTCTCGATTTGTTACAAATTGTTCAGATTTGTGTTTGTTATATAAGATTAAAACAAACCTTAAGCAGGATCAAGACGAGACTTGAACGTGATTGTACCCACAAAGGAGTACATTTTAAACTTAAAGTTATCCGAATTAAATGACGAATACTTTGAGTACAGACAAGTCGTACCTCTTGCAGGCATACAACGTCACTTCCGTTCTGTCTAAGCTCAGGAACAACTGCATCTTTCCTGATATCCATGTTTTCCACACGTGGGTTCAGACCGACGTTGTATGTTTGTAGAGTTATTTCCCTTGAGTGTACAGCCAAGCAGCACAAGAGGAGTAACCACATGGTATTAGCCATTGCTACAACATGCAAAAAACACAAGATTTTTTTTTAATTTCAACATCACAATCAATCAAGGGGTTGCCAATTAAGGCACAAAGAATTTACCAAGAAGATGTTGCAGCTTATCGCCGTTTCTGAAACTATCTCCAATGTCACGCTTCTTAGAAGGAAATAATCCGTGTGAATTACCCGACATGTGGCTTTACGAAAAACATTTATTGCAGGTTACATTAATTTGGTCAATATTAATACTTATTGGTTATCTTTGATTGCGTGTTTCATCAAGGTAAAGTTGATAACTTTTACTGTTTTAGAAAAATTCCAGTTTACTTTCATTTCATAGAATAACACTTTGGAGATGAAAGATCTTTCTATTTTTTTATTTTTTTTTTTAATCATGTTTTTTTCCAGCTAATGTTAGGTGTGATGATAACTAAAGTGGACTATTTACGATGTAATTCTACTGGATTCAGAAACTAAAAAAAAAGACAGCAATGAACGGAGTCCTGGTACCTAAGATCATCTGTTGGATTAATCTAAGGAAACCATTTACAGTAGATCGTTTGATGATAGACTGATTTGACATAATAACATGAAGAATTGTTTAACAGCATATCTAGTAAAAACGGTGATATTTTATAATCCTATAAATTCTTGCTATGGTGTAATTAACACAAGTAACTTGATTAACTTTTAGGAGGTAGCATGGCATGCATTTGGACAAATGTAGTTCATTTACATATATAGTAGGCCCCAAACTAACACCAGTTTAACAATTTGACTTAAAAACGTCATTCTTATTATGACCATATGTCTTAAAAGTATGTGATGGTATAGGAATATTTTTATTGATTGCATTGGGATTTTATGGTCAAAACAAAATAAGCGTTTATACCTATATGAAGTAAATTCCCGCCAAACAAATTTCCCTATCGTGTGATATAGATACTCGTGAGGCTAACAGCACGGCTATCTTTAAGGCTTGATCATGTGTGTGACTTGGAATTATTCAATGCTTCATCTCACCACAAAGTGACTCTATAGAAGAAACTGTTAGCATCTACAGCAAGTGTTGGTGATTTTAAGGAACTACATGTCCTCACTAACATTTTGTTACATTACATGACTATTTTTGTGCAAATTTAGATATACATTCATGTTTGCTATTAAACTTCTGGCCGTGTATGACATTTGTCGCTGATGAGCTGGTCCCTTTTTATCGGGTATCACATCCCATATACATTGTACTCGGTAGGTCAGCTGACGGTCACCACACACAAAATAGCTCGGCTGACGATATTACACCTGACACATGTTACAGTCACCGAACTGATTAACTTTATACACCTGACACAGATTACATTGCCACATAATCAAAAGCAAATGAAATGAAATGAAAATGAACGATAAACGGAAATGAAATAGGTCTTCCGCGAGAAGGTCCCTATCCTGGCAGCTGGGGAATACAACCCAATTTGTAAATAATATACATCATAGTATAGTTAAGAGGGCAAAAATCAAACAAAACCCCAAAAAGGTTAATTTGATAACACGTTTTAGAAAAAAATCTCCACAAACAACAATTTAACGATGTCTTATTCAGACAATAGTCATTTAACACAAAATAGAAAGAAAAAGACAAAACACTCATCGGATAACAAAAATAAGGGGGAAATACCATAGATATCTATTGGTGACTAGTTAGAGTACTGAAACACGTCTTAGGTTAATTGTGTTACATGGAATAACAACAATGCCACGTAGTGTCTGTTCACACGTCGTCATAAACACGTGGTTGTCACAAATCAGTGACGTATTACCTCCGTTTTACAGTATTTCTATTGTATAAATACGTGGTTGTCAAAATCAACACACTTCAAAATGTTGATATCTATTCCATGATAACTTAATAACCCGGAAACTGAAACTTTTTATCACAAACGGAGAATACCGATAGGTAAATTAACTTCTAACAAAAATTTAGTTAAACGAACAGAAATTTAAAGATTTAAATGTTTAAATTCAAAAATGAACGAAAGAGTACATAATGATGAAAACGATTTAGTTCAAAATTAATTATAACCAATTTCTAATGCCATTACATATACGTATTATGGAGGAGAGGCTTCTAATGTGGGGTCTACTCTATCTGGATGTTTTAGTCATATATCTGAATAAGAACGCGACCTTTAACCATTTAAACATTCGGATGTTTTCTCTCTTCCTCCTTAAAACATTTATATTCCTACTACTCATCTTTTCCACTTTTGGCTTTAACTTATGCATCCTCTCCAACAACAAAGATTAAGTGGCTCTTTCCCTGATTGAGATAACCCAAACTTCATAAAAATGGACAGCCTTGTGATCAGCTTTAAATTGATATCGGTGTCCGTAAGTCACGTCTACCCAATGTCAGTATAATTAGGTTATGATGGAACCGTCCGTAAGTCACGGGTTCCCAATGTCAGTATAATGAGGATTTGATGGAACCGTCCGTAAGTCACGGTTACACAATGTCAGTATAATGAGGTTTTGATGGAACCGTCCGTAAGTCACGGTTACACAATGTCAGTATAATGAGGTTTTGATGGAACCGTCCGTAAGTCACGGTTACCCAATGTCAGTATAATGAGGTTTTGATGGAACCGTCCGTAAGTCACGGTTACCCAATGTCAGTATAATGAGGTTTTGATGGAACCGTCCGTAAGTCACGGTTACCCA
Organism: Pecten maximus; assembly: GCF_902652985.1. Taxonomy (NCBI): domain Eukaryota; kingdom Metazoa; phylum Mollusca; class Bivalvia; order Pectinida; family Pectinidae; genus Pecten; species Pecten maximus. Next base: position 41,460,944 of record NC_047025.1, on the reverse strand, counting down.
ATGTCAGTATAATGAGGTTTTGATGGAACCGTCCGTAAGTCACGGTTACCCAATGTCAGTATAATGAGGTTTTGTCGGAACCGTCCGTAAGTCACGGTTACCCAATGTCAGTATAATGAGGATTTGATGGAACCGTCCGTAAGTCACGGTTACCCAATGTCAGTATAATGAGGTTTTGATGGAACCGTCCGTAAGTCACGGTTACCCAATGTCAGTATAATGAGGTTTTGATGGAACCGTCCGTAAGTCACGGTTACCCAATGTCAGTATAATAAGGTTTTGATGGAACCGTCCGTAAGTCACGGTTACCCAATGTCAGTATAATGAGGTTTTGATGGAACCGTCCGTAAGTCACGGTTACCCAATGTCAGTATAATAAGGTTTTGATGGAACCGTCCGTAAGTCACGGTTACCCAATGTCAGTATAATGAGGATTTGATGGAACCGTCCGTAAGTCACGGTTACCCAATGTCAGTATAATGAGATTTTGATGAAACCATCCGTAAGTCACGGTTTCCCAATGTCAGTATAATGAGGTTTTGATGGAACCGTCCGTAAGTCACGGTTACCCAATGTCAGTATAATAAGGTTTTGATGGAACCGTCCGTAAGTCACGGTTACCCAATGTCAGTATAATGAGGTTTTGTCGGAACCGTCCGTAAGTCACGGTTACCCAATGTCAGTATAATGAGGATTTGATGGAACCGTCCGTAAGTCACGGTTACCCAATGTCAGTATAATGAGGTTTTGATGGAACCGTCCGTAAGTCACGGTTACCCAATGTCAGTATAATGAGATTTTGATGAAACCATCCGTAAGTCACGGTTTCCCAATGTCAGTATAATGAGATTTTGATGAAACCGTCCGTAAGTCACGGTTACCCAATGTCAGTATAATAAGGTTTTGATGGAACCGTCCGTAAGTCACGGTTTCCCAATGTCAGTATAATGAGATTTTGATGAAACCGTCCGTAAGTCACGGTTTCCCAATGTCAGTATAATGAGATTTTGATGAAACCGTCCGTAAGTCACGGTTTCCCAATGTCAGTATAATGAGATTTTGATGGAACCGTCCGTAAGTCACGGTTACCCAATGTCAGTATAATGAGGTTTTGATGGAACCGTCCGTAAGTCACGGTTACCCAATGTCAGTATAATGAGGTTTTGATGGAACCGTCCGTAAGTCACGGTTACCCAATGACAGTATAATGAGGTTTTGATGGAACCGTCCGTAAGTCACGGTTACCCAATGTCAGTATAATGAGGTTTTGATGGAACCGTCCGTAAGTCACGGTTACCCAATGTCAGTATAATGAGGTTTTGTCGGAACCGTCCGTAAGTCACGGTTACCCAATGTCAGTATAATGAGGATTTGATGGAACCGTCCGTAAGTCACGGTTACCCAATGTCAGTATAATGAGGTTTTGATGGAACCGTCCGTAAGTCACGGTTACCCAATGTCAGTATAATGAGATTTTGATGAAACCATCCGTAAGTCACGGTTTCCCAATGTCAGTATAATGAGATTTTGATGAAACCGTCCGTAAGTCACGGTTACCCAATGTCAGTATAATAAGGTTTTGATGGAACCGTCCGTAAGTCACGGTTTCCCAATGTCAGTATAATGAGATTTTGATGAAACCGTCCGTAAGTCACGGTTTCCCAATGTCAGTATAATGAGATTTTGATGAAACCGTCCGTAAGTCACGGTTTCCCAATATCAGTATAATGAGATTTTGATGAAACCGTCCGTAAGTCACGGTTTCCCAATGTCAGTATAATGAGATTTTGATGAAACCGTCCGTAAGTCACGGTTACCCAATGTCAGTATAATGAGGTTTTGATGGAACCGTCCGTAAGTCACGGTTACCCAATGTCAGTATAATGAGGTTTTGATGGAACCGTCCGTAAGTCACGGTTACCCAATGCCATATTATTATTATTATATTATTTAAATTGCCGGACAATACTCCGTGTTGTATTATTTAAATTATTTAAATTGTCGGACATTACTCCGTGTAAATTGTCGGCAATACTCCATGTTATATTATTTAAATTGTCGGACAATACTCCGTGTTATATTATTTAAATTGTCGGACAATACTCCGTGTAAATTGTCGGACATTACCCCGTGTTGTATTATTTAAATTGTCGGACAATACTCCGTGTTGTATTATTTAGATTGTCGGACAATACTCCGTGTTGTATTATTTAGATTGTCGGACAATACTCCGTGTTATATTATTTAAATTGTTGGATAATACTCCGTGTTGTATTATTTAAATTGTTGGACAATACTCCGTGTTATATTATTTAAATTGTCGGACAATACTCCGTGTAAATTGTCGGACATTACCCCGCGTTGTATTATTTAAATTGTCGGACAATACTCCGTGTTGTATTATTTAGATTGTCGGACAATACTCCGTGTTATATTATTCAAATTGTTGGACAATACTCCGTGTTATATTATTTAAATTGTCGGACAATACTCCGTGTTATATTATTTAAATTGTCGGACAATACTCCGTGTTATAATATTTAAATTGTCGGACACTACTCCGTGTTATAATATTTAAATTGTTGGACAATACTCCGTGTTATATTATTTAAATTGTTGGACAATACTCCGTGTTATATTATTTAAATTGTTGGACAATACTCCGTGTTACAATGTATATTATTTAAATTGTCGGACATTACTCCGTGTAAATTGTCGGACAATACTCCGTGTTATATTATTTAAATTGTCGGACAATACTCCGTGTTATATTATTTAAATTGTTGGACAATACTCCGTGTTATATTATTTAAATTGTCGGACATTACTCCGTGTAAATTGTCGGACAATACTCTGTGTTATATTATTTAAATTGTTGGACAATACTCCGTGATATATTATTTAAATTGTTGGACAATACTCCGTGTTGTATTATTTAAATTGTCGGACAATACTCCGTGTTGTATTATCTAAATTGTTGGACAATACTCCGTGTTATATTATTTAAATTGTCGGACATTACTCCGTGTTATATTATTTAGATTTTTCCGACAGAGTAGTTCACCTTTATCAATTACGATCAGAAGTACTAACAGATCATGGCTAGTATCAGGTTGGTGATTCTGCGAGTTAATCAGTTATGGTACTAACCTTCTGATCCAGAGGTAAACCTGTTGGTCACTCTTCAGGTAAAGACGGAGATCGGTATTAGCGGAGGTCAACAACCGGTTGCTGTGGTGCCGTGCCTGTAACTGATGACAGACTAATTGTGTAATTGTTTATTGTGGACTATGACCTACCCGAGGTAACGTGGGGTACAAAGAACATACCAGATACACAGTGTTTACCTCATCAATCGTATGTCATTCTGACCTCCCAGTCCCGAAAGTAGACCAGCTGTCGTTTTCTCCCACGTCACAATTAACGGTGACGTTACATACCGTACGTAAAACATCCATAATGTCCAATAGTGGGAAATAGTTAAAGGTGTCATCACGTTTACTGAATACGACTGTAACATATCTGTAAAAACAATCTAAAACAGAAATAAAACAGTGTTTATATTCACTAACAGCATATCAATAATGGGAAATATGTTTTCTATTATTTACTTAATTTATAAATGTATCATGTGAAATATTGTTAATTGTATTTCTTTATTGTAAAATAGAGGTGTGATATTAACATCTGTTGTCAAACTTTGTAATCTAACGTAAACAAAATACTGATAACCTCTTTAGTCCGAATATCTATCGTAATTAGACTGTAACCTAATTAATCTAGACATTTAACGTAACTGCAGTGTAACCTACAATGTAACTAATGCTGACAAAACTTCGGATTACTTGGGTTCCACGGCATATTATTATGATATGTGTTATTAAAGCAATGTACCTCCCCAGTCAGACAAGCCAGACCACATATTTACATCATTTAACGAGATAACTTAATGTGGTCGGATAGACTTTAGCACCGATATGTGGTCACATTTTCAGTTTACATGTTGAGGTCAAGGCCGTCCGTGACGTACCCGTTAACCAAGTATCTAGACTATTTATCAACAATGAATGTACATTTTGTGTTGCTCCAACTTCATTAAATTCCGAAGACATATGTAGTATGTGTTTATATTTTTACTCCAGTGGAAGATACGATTTTGACTAAAATGGAGGGGGAGGGGGACAATTATTTGATATCGCACCCTCAGTCAGTGTAAGATATTGTTAGATATCACCCCTCAGTCAGTGTAAGATATTGTTAGATATCACCCTCAGTCAGTGTAAGATATTGTTAGATATCACCCTCAGTCAGTGTAAGATATTGTTAGATATCACCCCTCAGTCAGTGTAAGATATTGTTAGATATCACCCCTCAGTCAGTGTAAGATATTGTTAGATATCACCCTCAGTCAGTGTAAGATATTGTTAGATATCACCCCTCAGTCAGTGTAAGATATTGTTAGATATCACCCCTCAGTCAGTGTAAGATATTGTTAGATATCACCCTCAGTCAGTGTAAGATATTGTTAGATATCACCCCTCAGTCAGTGTAAGATATTGTTAGATATCACCCCTCAGTCAGTGTAAGATATTGTTAGATATCACCCCTCAGTCAGTGTAAGATATTGTTAGATATCACCCTCAGTCAGTGTAAGATATTGTTAGATATCACCCCTCAGTCAGTGTAAGATATTGTTAGATATCACCCTCAGTCAGTGTAAGATATTGTTAGATATCACCCCTCAGTCAGTGTAAGATATTGTTAGATATCACCCCTCAGTCAGTGTAAGATATTGTTAGATATCACCCCTCAGTCAGTGTAAGATATTGTTAGATATCACCCCTCAGTCAGTGTAAGATATTGTTAGATATCACCCCTCAGTCAGTGTAAGATATTGTTAGATATCACCCCTCAGTCAGTGTAAGATATTGTTAGATATCACCCCTCAGTCAGTGTAAGATATTGTTAGATATCACCCTCAGTCAGTGTAAGATGTTGTTAGATATCACCCTCAGTCAGTGTAAGATATTGTTAGATATCACCCCTCAGTCAGTGTAAGATATTGTTAGATATCACCCTCAGTCAGTGTAAGATATTGTTAGATATCACCCCTCAGTCAGTGTAAGATATTGTTAGATATCACCCCTCAGTCAGTGTAAGATATTGTTAGATATCACCCCTCAGTCAGTGTAAGATATTGTTAGATATCACCCCTCAGTCAGTGTAAGATATTGTTAGATATCACCCCTCAGTCAGTGTAAGATATTGTTAGATATCACCCCTCAGTCAGTGTAAGATATTGTTAGATATCACCCCTCAGTCAGTGTAAGATATTGTTAGATATCACCCTCAGTCAGTGTAAGATATTGTTAGATATCACCCCTCAGTCAGTGTAAGATATTGTTAGATATCACCCCTCAGTCAGTGTAAGATATTGTTAGATATCACCCCTCAGTCAGTGTAAGATATTGTTAGATATCACCCTCAGTCAGTGTAAGATATTGTTAGATATCACCCCTCAGTCAGTGTAAGATATTGTTAGATATCACCCCTCAGTCAGTGTAAGATATTGTTAGATATCACCCCTCAGTCAGTGTAAGATATTGTTAGATATCACCCCTCAGTCAGTGTAAGATATTGTTAGATATCACCCTCAGTCAGTGTAAGATATTGTTAGATATCACCCCTCAGTCAGTGTAAGATATTGTTAGATATCACCCCTCAGTCAGTGTAAGATATTGTTAGATATCACCCTCAGTCAGTGTAAGATATTGTTAGATATCACCCCTCAGTCAGTGTAAGATATTGTTAGATATCACCCTCAGTCAGTGTAAGATATTGTTAGATATCACCCTCAGTCAGTGTAAGATATTGTTAGATATCACCCCTCAGTCAGTGTAAGATATTGTTAGATATCACCCCTCAGTCAGTGTAAGATATTGTTAGATATCACCCCTCAGTCAGTGTAAGATATTGTTAGATATCACCCCTCAGTCAGTGTAAGATATTGTTAGATATCACCCCTCAGTCAGTGTAAGATATTGTTAGATATCACCCCTCAGTCAGTGTAAGATATTGTTAATATCACCCCTCAGTCAGTGTAAGATATTGTTAGATATCACCCCTCAGTCAGTGTAAGATATTGTTAGATATCACCCCTCAGTCAGTGTAAGATATTGTTAGATATCACCCTCAGTCAGTGTAAGATATTGTTAGATATCACCCCTCAGTCAGTGTAAGATATTGTTAGATATCACCCCTCAGTCAGTGTAAGATATTGTTAGATATCACCCTCAGTCAGTGTAAGATATTGTTAGATATCACCCCTCAGTCAGTGTAAGATATTGTTAGATATCACCCCTCAGTCAGTGTAAGATATTGTTAGATATCACCCTCAGTCAGTGTAAGATATTGTTAGATATCACCCCTCAGTCAGTGTAAGATGTTGTTAGATATCACCCCTCAGTCAGTGTAAGATATTGTTAGATATCACCCCTCAGTCAGTGTAAGATATTGTTAGATATCACCCCTCAGTCAGTGTAAGATATTGTTAGATATCACCCCTCAGTCAGTGTAAGATATTGTTAGATATCACCCTCAGTCAGTGTAAGATATTGTTAGATATCACCCCTCAGTCAGTGTAAGATATTGTTAGATATCACCCCCAGTCAGTGTAAGATATTGTTAGATATCATCCCTCAGTCAGTGTAAGATATTGTTAGATATCACCCCTCAGTCAGTGTAAGATATTGTTAGATATCACCCTCAGTCAGTGTAAGATATTGTTAGATATCACCCCTCAGTCAGTGTAAGATATTGTTAGATATCACCCCTCAGTCAGTGTAAGATATTGTTAGATATCACCCTCAGTCAGTGTAAGATATTGTTAGATATCACCCTCAGTCAGTGTAAGATATTGTTAGATATCACCCTCAGTCAGTGTAAGATATTGTTAGATATCACTCCTCAGTCAGTGTAAGATATTGCTAGATATCACCCTGTCAGTGTAAGATATTGGTAGATATCACCCTCAGTCAGTGTAAGATATTGTTAGATATCACCCCTCAGTCAGTGTAAGATATTGTTAGATATCACCCTCAGTCAGTGTAAGATATTGTTAGATATCACCCCTCAGTCAGTGTAAGATATTGTTTGATATCACCCTAAGTCAGTGTAAGATATTGTTAGATATCACCCTCAGTCAATGTAAGATGTTGTTAGATATCACCCCTCAGTCAATGTAAGATATTGTTAAATATCACCCCTCAGTCAGTGTAAGATATTGTTAGATATCACCCTCAGTCAGTGTAAGATATTGTTTGATATCACCCTAAGTCAGTGTAAGATATTGTTAGATATCACCCTCAGTCAATGTAAGATGTTGTTAGATATCACCCCTCAGTGTAAGATATTGTTAGATATCACCCCTCAGTCAGTGTAAGATATTGTTAGATATCAACCTCAGTCAGTGTAAGGTATTGTTAGATATCACCCCTCAGTCAGTGTAAGATATTGTTAGATATCACCCTCAGTCAGTGTAAGATATTGTTACATATCACCCTCAGTCAGTGTAAGATATTGTTAGATATCACCCCTCATCAGTGTAAGATATTGTTAGATATCACCCCTCAGCAGTTTAAGTATGTTAGATATCACCCTCAGTCAGTGTAAGATATTGTAGATATTCACCCCTCAGTCAGTGTAAGATATTGTTAGATATCACCCTCAGTGGTAAGATATTGTTAGATATCACCCCTCAGTCAGTGTAAGATATTGTTAGATATCACCCTCAGTCAGTGTAAGATATTGTTAGATATCACCCTCAGTCAGTGTAAGATATTGTTAGATATCACCCCTCAGTCAGTGTAAGATATCACCCCTCAGTCAGTGTAAGATATTGTTAGATATCACCCTCAGTCAGTGTAAGATATTGTTAGATATCACCCCTCAGTCAGTGTAAGATATTGTTAGATATCACCCTCAGTCAGTGTAGATATTGTTAGATATCACCCCTCAGTCAGTGTAAGATATTGTTAGATATCACCCCCAGTCAGTGTAAGTATTGTTAGATATCACCCTCAGTCAGTGTAAGATATTGTTAGATATCACCCCTCAGTCAGTGTAAGATATTGTTAGATATCACCCTCAGTCAGTGTAAGATATTGTTAGATATCACCCCTCAGTCAGTGTAAGATATTGTTAGATATCATCCCTCAGTCAGTGTAAGATATTGTTAGATATCACCCCTCAGTCAGTGTAAGATATTGTTAGATATCACCCCTCAGTCAGTGTAAGATATTGTTAGATATCACCCTCAGTCAGTGTAAGATATTGTTAGATATCACCCCTCAGTCAGTGTAAGATATTGTTAGATATCACCCCTCAGTCAGTGTAAGATATTGTTAGATATCACCCCTCAGTCAGTGTAAGATATTGTTAGATATCACCCCTCAGTCTGTGTAAGATATTGTTAGATATCACCCCTCAGTCAGTGTAAGATATTGTTAGATATCACCCCTCAGTCAGTGTAAGATATTGTTATATATCACCCCTCAGTCAGTGTAAGATATTGTTAGATATCACCCTCAGTCAGTGTAAGATATTGTTAGATATCACCCTCAGTCAGTGTAAGATATTGTTATATATCACCCCTCAGTCAGTGTAAGATATCACCCCTCAGTCAGTGTAAGATATCACCCCTCAGTCAGTGTACGATATCACCCTCAGTCAGTGTAAGATATTGTTAGATATCACCCTCAGTCAGTGTAAGATATTGTTAGATATCACCCTCAGTAAGTGTAAGATATTGTTAGATATCAACCCTCAGTCAGTGTAAGATATTGTTAGATATCACCCCTCAGTCAGTGTAAGATATTGCTAGATATCACCCCTCAGTCAGTGTACAATGTAAGATAGTGTTAGATATCACCCCTCAGTCAGTGTAAGATATTGTTAGATATCACCCCTCAGTCAGTGTAAGATATTGTTAGATATCACCCTAAGTCAGTGTAAGATATTGTTAGATATCACAGTTTGCTCTCGTTTCCTGTCTTGACAATTGTTTTCACATCTGTTGAGCTTGAGTTCGTATGACTTCCAACTTATTGTTTAAGGAGTGATGCGATCGGAAGTTGAGGTGTTGGTCCGGGTGAGTCTTTTTCCTAAAGACCAATACTTTGATAGTACCATCATTTTACTTAACCAGTACTGTGTCGAGTGTCTTTTTCTTCTTGACAGGTCAACTTGATGCTGTTGGTGGTATCTACGGTGTAGATATGTGCATTCAAATCCTTCTCTGACCCCTTTCTCACTATTAACAAAATGTCGCAGCGTTTCAACAGACTAGGTTTGCATTCCACGGGGGCCATGACTACAGCCTCCTTTTCCAAGTGCTCATATATCAGAGAAACGGGCAGAAGATTTGGGGTCCAACTTATCATATATATAATATGAACACCAGAAAGACTTGGAATCTCAAGAAGGCAAACGTTAACCAGATTAGAGAGGAAACAATCTCAGTCCAAGCTTAACAGATCATTCTGTGCAGCAAAACCACATATCTGACTGGGGGAATTCATAAAATGTCGATAGGGAAAACAACCTGTCCAGGCGGCTGATCAGGGAGGCCATCTGGATACGCCGCAGCGGTCCAGTACTAAACAGGGACGAGGGGGCCACAGACTCTCGCACAGAGATCAATGACCAAGTGTTAAACAAAGCGTAGCTGGTTCGACTACAGTACACTTACCATCTTGTCAACACGCATCTCCGATAGACAACTTGACCTACCATCTCTGCTGCCCTCTGAAAATGGTTAAAGAGGTCGAGAGACATGTGTCTCTAACTTGGTGTAACTAAGTGATGTGAGGACGTCCCCTCCTGGGACAGTCACAAATCTCCCCGATTCTTGTACGCCAAACTGGTTGTATATGGTCTGGTTACATATGGTCTGGTTATATATGGTCTGGTTGTATATGGTTTGGTTATATATGGTCTGGTTATATATGGTCTGGTTATATATGGTCTGGTTGTATATGGTCTGGTTATATATGGTCTGGTTATATATGGTCTGGTTATATATGGTCTGGTTGTATATGGTCTGGTTTTTAGTTATATATGGTCTGGTTACATATGGTCTGGTTATATATTGTCTGGTTGTATATGGTCTGGTTACATATGGTCTAGTTATATATATGGTCTGGTTACATATGGTCTGGTTTTATATGGTCTTGTTATATATGGTCTGGTTGTGTATGGTCTGGTTCTATATATTGTGTGTGTATATGGTCTGGTTACATATTGATCTGTTTATATATGGTCTGGTTATATATGGTCTATTTGTATATGGTCTGGTTACATATTGATCTGTTTATATATGGTCTTGATGTATATGGTCTGGTTGTATTGGTCTTGTTATATACGGTCTGGTTACATATTGATCTGGTTGTATATGGTCTGGTTGTATAAAGTCTGGTTATATATGGTTTGGTTGTTTGTGGTCTGGTTATATATGGTCTGGTTGTATATGGTCTGGTTATATGTATATGGTCTGGTTGTTTGTGGTCCAGTTACATTTTTTGTATATATGGTCCGGTTGTTTGTCGTCTTCTTGTATATGTCAATAATGAAGGTATTTAATGGGTAAGATAGATTACCAAATAACAATGTATAACAAAAAACTTTATTTATTGAGGTCATGTGTCCAGTGTAAAGGTAAAAGACTTGTTGCCTGCCTTGCACTGTATCTGGTCCACAGGGATGAGTTTAAGGTCCGAATCAGTATGTAGATGTCTGTCCAGGACTGCCTGCCAACAAAACACAAATATATCTACATATGATTTATACTGTCATAGAACATCCTAATCTGTGTAGTAGTAACCAGAAAAAAATATATATTATCAGAAAGGACATCTTTCATGGTCACCAGGGTCTAGACCAAAAAAATCCATACTGTAATTGAGACATGACACTATCAGCCTATTATCTAGGACCATAACCTTCTCATCGTCAGTCTCATTTTTTCTTAGCAAACAACTGACTGGATACATATGGGATATAAACAATGGATTTAATACAAGTCATGCCATTCTGATATATCAGAGTCACTTCCCATGGAGAGAATGTTACTACCTGTCATATCATTCTGATATATCAGAGTTACTTCCCTTGGTGGGAGAATGTTAATACCTGTCATGTCATTCTGATATAATAAAGTCACTTCCCATGGAGAGAATGTTAATACCTGTCATGCCATTCTGATATATCAGAGTTACTTCCCTTGGTGGGAGAATGTTAATACCTGTACCTGTCATGTCATTCTGACCTAACAGAGTTACTTCCCTTGGTGAGAGAATTTTAATACCTGTCATGTCATTCTGATATAACAAAGTTACTTCCCTTGGTGGGAGAATGTTAATACCTGTCATGTCATTCTGACCTAACAGAGTTACTTCCCTTGGTGGTAGAATGCTATCACTACAAAATGTACTGACCTGTAGCTGGCGTCTCTGTTCCTCTAGGACATCAGGGAGTACATCACCGACACACCATCCTACACTCAGGTGGAACGATGGGTCCTAAGAGAAAACCATGTATTTAACTCTCAAATTAGGGGTAATGTTATTGATAATGATGCAGGAGTAACTGTTTATTACCAAGTTTACTACTACAATGGATAACAAGTACATTTGTATGGAGTCTGATGTAATAACCTTTACAGGGGATAACAAGTATGGAGTCTGATGTAATATCCTTTACAGGGGGTAACAAGTATGGAGTCTGATGTAATATCCTTTACTGAGGATAACAAGTATGGTGTCTTATTTAATATCCTTTACTGGGGATAACAAGTATGGAGTCTGATGTAATATCCTTTACAGGGGGTAACAAGTATGGAGTCTGATGTAATATCCTTTACTGAGATAACAAGTATGGAGTCTGATGTAATATCCTTTACTGAGGATAACAAGTATGGAGTCTGATGTAATATCCTTTACTGAGGATAACAAGTATGGAGTCTGATGTAATATCCTTTACTGAGATAACAAGTATGGAGTCTGATGTAATATCCTTTACTGAGGATAACAAGTATGGAGTCTGATGTAATATCCTTTACAGGTGATAACAAGTATGGAGTCTGATGTAATATCCTTTACTGAGGATAACAAGTATGGAGTCTGATGTAATATCCTTTACTGAGGATAACAAGTATGGAGTCTGATGTAATATCCTTTACAGGGGATAACAAGTATGGAGTATGGTGTAATATCCTTTACAGAGGATAACAAGTATGGAGTCTGATGTAATATCCTTTACTGAGGATAACAAGTATGGAGTCTGATGTAATATCCTTTACTGAGGATAACAAGTATGGAGTCTGATGTAATATCCTTTACTGAGATAACAAGTATGGAGTCTGATGTAATATCCTTTACAGGGGATAACAAGTATGGAGTCTGATGTAATATCCTTTACTGAGGATATCAAGTATGGAGTCTGATGTAATATCCTTTACTGACGATAACAAGTATGGAGTCTGATGTTATATCCTTTACTGAGGATAACAAGTATGGAGTCTGATGTAATATCCTTTACAGGTGATAACAAGTATGGAGTCTGATGTAATATCCTTTACTGACGATAACACGTATGGAGTCTGATGTCATATCCTTTACAGGGGATAACATGTATGGAGTCTGATGTTATATCCTTTACTGGGGATAACAAGTATGGAGTCTGATGTAATATCCTTTACTGAGGATAACAAGTATGGAGTCTGATGTAATATCCTTTACTGAGGATAACAAGTATGGAGTCTGATGTAATATCCTTTACTGGGGATAACAAGTATGGAGTCTGATGTAATATCCTTTACTGGGGATAACAAGTATGGAGTCTGATGTAATATCCTTTACTGGGGATAACAAGTATGGAGTCTGATGTAATATCCTTTACTGAGGATAACAAGTATGGAGTCTGATGTAATATCCTTTATAGAGGATAACAAGTATGGAGTCTGATGTAATATCCTTTACTGAGGATAACAAGTATGGAGTCTGATGTAATATCCTTTACTGAGGATAACAAGTATGGAGTCTGATGTAATATCCTTTACTGGGGATAACAAGTATGGAGTCTGATGTAATATCCTTTACAGGGGATAACAAGTATGGAGTCTGATGTAATATCCTTTACTGGGGATAACTAGTATGGAGTCTGATGTAATATCATTTACTGAGGATAACAAGTATGGAGTCTGATGTAATATCCTTTACAGGGGATAACAAGTATGGAGTCTGATGTAATATCCTTTACTGAGGATAACAAGTATGGAGTCTGATGTAATATCCTTTACAGGGGATAACAAGTATGGAGTCTGGTGTAATATCCTTTACTGAGGATAACAAGTATGGAGTCTGATGTAATATCCTTTACTGAGGATAACAAGTATGGAGTCTGATGTAATATCCTTTACAGGGGATAACAAGTATGGAGTCTGATGTAATATCCTTTACTGAGGATAACAAGTATGGAGTCTGATGTAATATCCTTTACAGGGGATAACAAGTATGGAGTCTGATGTAATATCCTTTACTGAGGATAACAAGTATGGAGTCTGATGTAATATCCTTTATTGAGGATAACAAGTATGGAGTCTGATGTAATATCCTTTACTGAGGATAACAAGTATGGAGTCTGATGTAATATCCTTTACTGAGGATAACAAGTATGGAGTCTGATGTAATATCCTTTACTGAGGATAACAAGTATGGAGTCTGATGTAATATCCTTTACTGAGGATAACAAGTATGGAGTCTGATGTAATATCCTTTACAGGGGATAACAAGTATGGAGTCTGATGTAATATCCTTTACTGAGGATAACAAGTATGGAGTCTGATGTAATATCCTTTATTGAGGATAACAAGTATGGAGTCTGATGTAATATCCTTTACTGACGATAACAAGTATGGAGTCTGATGTAATATCCTTTACTGAGGATAACAAGTATGGAGTCTGATGTAATATCCTTTACAGGGGATAACAAGTATGGAGTCTGATGTAATATCCTTTACTGAGGATAACAAGTATGGAGTCTGATGTAATATCCTTTACAGGAGATAACAAGTATGGAGTCTGATGTAATATCCTTTACTGGGGATAACAAGTATGGAGTCTGATGTAATATCCTTTACTGAGGAGAACAAGTATGGAGTCTGATGTAATATCCTTTACTGGGGATAACAAGTATGGAGTCTGATGTAATATCCTTTACTGGGGATAACAAGTATGGAGTCTGATGTAATATCCTTTATAGAGGATAACAAGTATGGAGTCTGATGTAATATCCTTTACAGGTGATAACTAGTATGGAATCTGATGTGATATCCTTTACTGGGGATAACAAGTATGGAGTCTTATGTAATATCCTTTACAGGGGATAACAAGTATGGAGTCTGATGTAATATCCTTTACAGGGGATAACAAGTATGGAGTCTGATGTAATATCCTTTATTGAGGATAACAAGTATGGAGTCTGATGTAATATCCTTTACTGAGGATAACAAGTATGGAGTCTGATGTAATATCCTTTACTGAGGATAACAAGTATGGAGTATGATGTAATATCCTTTATAGAGGATAACAAGTATGGAGTCTGATGTAATATCCTTTACTGAGGATAACAAGTATGGAGTCTGATGTAATATCCTTTATTGAGGATAACAAGTATGGAGTCTGATGTAATATCCTTTACTGAGGATAACAAGTATGGAGTCTGATGTAATATCCTTTACAGGGGATAACAAGTATGGAGTCTGATGTAATATCCTTTATAGAGGATAACAAGTATGGAGTCTGATGTAATATCCTTTACTGGGGATAACAAGTATGGAGTCTGATGTAATATCCTTTACTGAGGATAACAAGTATGGAGTCTGATGTAATATCCTTTACTGAGGATAACAAGTATGGAGTCTGATGTAATATCCTTTACTGAGGATAACAAGTATGGAGTCTGATGTAATATCCTTTACTGAGGATAACAAGTATGGAGTCTGATGTAATATCCTTTACTGAGGATAACAAGTATGGAGTCTGATGTAATATCCTTTACTGAGGATAACAAGTATGGAGTCTGATGTAATATCCTTTACTGGGGATAACAAGTATGGAGTCTGATGTAATATCCTTTACTGAGGATAACAAGTATGGAGTCTGATGTAATATCCTTTACTGGGATAACAAGTATGGAGTCTGATGTAATATCCTTTACTGAGGATAACAAGTATGGAGTCTGATGTAATATCCTTTACTGAGGATAACAAGTATGGAGTCTGATGTAATATCCTTTACTGATGATAACAAGTATGAAATCTGATGTAATATCCTTTACTGAGGATAACAAGTATGGAGTCTGATGTAATTTCATTTTACTGAGGATAACAAGTATGGAGTCTGATGTAATATCCTTTACATTAGACAACAGACTAAGTCTATATCAGTCATTTACAACAGACTTAGCCTATAACACATCTGTTTAGTTTTCTAACCTAACTTTCCTTGGTGACCTTAACAATGGACCTATAACCCTATCTATACATGTAGATCATGCATGTCCACATGCTATCTCTTTATCAGATATGTTCACACTCTGTAGAATAAAATGGCAATACACAGTGACTGATTGACATGTACAATCACTTACCTTGTAGTATTTCTGAAGCCCGAACTCCTCAAGGCATGAATCAACAGCTAAGATATAGTCCCTCAGCACATCAGGATGAGACTGGACTTCTACCGCAACAAATGTCCTACACAGACATAAAGGTATAGAGTGATTTAAAATGTCCTACACAGACATAAAGGTATAGAGTGATTTAAAATGTCCTACACAGACATAACGGTATAAAGTGATTTAAAAAAGCAGTGATCGATGTCACCATGGATGGATGCAGTTATCGTGAAGTAGAGCAGCTGTTTCAATGACCATAAGGTTCATGGACTAATCTACCAGTATCTTCTATGATTTAGAAATATTGGTACACAGGAAACACTTTCATATATAAAGATATGTACTCATGTCGCATACTAACCTGTTCTTCTCATCATTTGTGTATAACTTTACACCCACCATCTCACAGTAACACCTAGAAACAGGAGATTAATCTCACAATTCCCGTCATACCAGAGACATGCAATGATATTTATACAAAAACAATATTTATTTTCTATACGATGACAATCCTCGATTACACGGATTTTCGGGTCAGCTGAGAACAAGTCTCAAGTTTCAAATTCTATTGTCTTTGTCCATGGTCGTCTGTCATGCATCTTCAAACAATTTATATTTTTTACTTTTTCCCCAATAACCAACAGGCCCAAGGTCATGAAATTTTGGCAATTTGTGCTGGATGTAGGGATACCAAGTGTGTCAAAATGAATAAAATTCACCTATTATTAATGTCACAGGGGTCAAATGTGTTAATATGTTTAAACAACTTTATATCAATGACTAAGAGATATAGATTATGAGATAGGACCTGTAGCTTGCTGGGATGAAGGGCAGACTTTGACCTACTTTAGGGGTCACAGGGACAATTGTGTTAAAATCTGTAATGTCTAAGAGGCCTAGGATAATGGTATTGGGCCAGTGGCATGTTTTGATGAAGGACTTTATAATATATTATATGTATATCTTTTTTCCAAATGAATGAACTTGGCCTACTTTCAAGGTCACATTTGTAAATCTTAGTTTAAAAGCAAACCTCAGGTGACTGATAAGGCCCAATGCCATGGTCCTCTTGTTTGTTATACATTTCTGTTTTCATAAGTCCACAGATTTGGTTTGGTTTATTCTGATTAACGTCCTATTAACAGCCAGGGTCATTTAAGGACGTGCCAGATTTTGGAGGTGAAGGAAAGCCAGAGTACCCGGAGAAAAACCACCACACTATGGTCAGTACCTGGCAACTGCCCCACATAGGTTTCGAACACGCAACCCAGAGGTAGAGGGCTAGTGATAAAGTATCGGGACACCTTAACCACTCGACCACCGTGGCCTCCTATGTATTTAGTATAGTCAGTTTTACCTAAAAACAAATTAGAGTGTGAATCATTTTATTTTTTATCAATTCCTAGATAAATAGCTCCAATTATTTTTGTTGGCTTTTCCATACCCCCTATTGATAAAATATTTTATGTTTTTAAGAAATTAAAACATGTAGAATATGTGAATTTTAAGAGGAAATCTGCAATGTCAGACATTTAGACATGGTATATGAGAAGATCTTACTTATGTAGCATGCGAGCCTTGGCCTGGAGTGAGTCGGTGAGTGACTTGATCCAGTGGTGACGTAAACTCACAGTCCGAGACAAACTGATGTGGAAATTGTCTATTGGCTTGAAGTCCAGGGGTCTCAGGCATAATAACAACTCCTGGACTAAGTTCTCAAATCGTGAGTCATAAGCATCTGGAATAAACAGATTTTCTATCAAGGACACTAAATCATATTAATACAGGACATTACACTTACAATAATAGAGACTGACAGTAAACAGATACCAATATCTTCACATGAAGATTTTTAAATGTAATTATTTGACAAAGATTAACCAATGTTTCTTGAGACACAAGACCCAGTTGACGCTATTCAGAAGTCTGAAAGGTCAAAAACATGGCAAATGAATATGTCCCTTCAATCCCAAGAGTTAAATTTCATTGTTTACAAGTGTCTACTGTATGCCCTGATGATAGCATTGAGAGAGTGTCACATGTGTGAAAAAAAGGGGGGAAAATACATTCCTGCCAACTGCCCAAACAGGAATCTCGAACCCGGGTCTCCGGCATGATAAGCCACAGCTCTACCTCCTGAGCCAAAGAAGCATGCTCCGTCAGCTGAGTGACAGAGACTGTGTTTAACACTATGTACAAGCCACACCGACCCAATCCTTTTACACATGATTGGTCCTGAGGACAAAATGATTGTCTCCTTAAATCTACTAGAAACAATCCAATTATACTTGTTGGGACAGGCTAAAACAATGAGATCACATTAAAAAATATATGTTGCCAGGCATTGGAAGCTGTTGTCATTTTGCCACCTACATGGAATGTGTACATGTGTCGCCCAACTTCCTTCTTCATGTGCGAATGACCGTATCCGGCCACCATGTTTCTCAGGATCATCTTGATAAGGTTGTGACTTGTCAGCAAACAAAGATTTGATTGTGTCAGGGATGGGCAAAATACCTGCACTGTAGAAAAAATGTTACAATGATTTGTATTTGTTTTGTGTTTTTTGTTTTTTTGGGTTTTTTTTTTTTTTTAATTTCTTTTCTCAAGATTTTCAATAAATAACATATGAGCATAACAATACACAGATAACATTTAACATGGATATACAAAAATCTATATGCACATCTCGCCAGCATCACTATCAACTTCAACAGGGACATAAAGAAATGTACATGTTCAAAAAGCTATATGTACTGTGTAGGTTCCTGACATCATCATCATCATCATCATCATCACCACCCCTCATCATCATCATCATCATCATCATCACCACCCCTCATCTGCATCATCATCATCATCATCATCATCACCACCCCTCATCATGTTCGTGGAAATATTACATTATCATTATGTACTTCAGAAATAAATCTTTACATTACATGTGATGAGGCTATAAATACACTTAGTGTTACAAATTCATGTAGGTTTGCTATGTATAATTGATAACACTTAAAAAAATGTGATTATCTATTTCAGTTGGCATTTAAACTGCCACTTTAACTACATGTAATATACAGACAACACTCACATAAGCATTAACTATTTTAACTGTGAGCTAAAAATCTACTTCAATAAATAGTACTTTAATTTGGGCATATCTCTAATCGTCTAAAATGAATATTATACATACAAATGTACAATGTTGAACTTGATAATTACCTTTGTTTTACCTTCTTTGTCTCTAAATTGACTTCTTGAGAGTGACTCCTTTTCACGCCGCGTTCATCGCTGTTGTTGGATATATGACAATCGTTAGATTCCTCAGATTTATCGTCATCACTATCAGAGTACGATACCAAACCAGACAGCATTACAAACACAACGACCCGCCATAAAGTTAAAGTGAAAGTAGCCGGAAGTCGCTTCGTCTGACAAAAGAGCTCATTTTTAGTGGGAGTTACTCCCCTTTTCCAAGTGCATTTCGTGAAAAACTATTTTCAGATCGGAAGTTCACAATATTTTCGTGTCATAATTGCTTCCGTGACATAAAACGAGGACGATATTAAAGATCTCCTTATTCATTAAAAATCATCAGAACTGAGGAAGACGGTCAAATCGAGTGGTGTGGTATCAGGAATGCGTTTTCATGAATGACGATAATGCCAGATAGAACACTGTACTGTTGGGGTCAGGGGCAGATTATTATGGGGGGAGAGGGGGGAGGGGGGAGGTGGGCAGGCCCCTTTTCAAATTATGAAAAAAAGACAAAGATATATGCACCGATATTTTAAACCCATTGAGAACAAACGAATTGCCTCCAACTTTAAAGTCCTGTACACAAAGTACATATGTATGTCGTTGATATAAAATGCTGTCGGTTTTAATTTTATTGCGCAGCTGCTATGATAAATATACATGTTAGCCCATTTCACAAAGCAAAAACAGTTTAGCCTATCAATAACAAAGGATCGGCAGCAGGTCATATGATAGTACTTTTTTTGTGACCAGCTGGGATGGGGAACCTAGCCGGCTCGAAGGCTAAGGTTAATTGATAATGGCTAGGTATTCAATTAATTTGCAACGGTTTGTAGGATTTAAGTAACATGTTTATTGTACATGTACATACAATATTGTCTAATAACTGGTCTGCTGTAATTATGTATAGCTATAAGGAATTGAGAGGCAAGTCAATGCATTGTAAGTGGCGTTTGCCTGACATCAGTTTTCACAGAACTTTGGATCCAGCATCCGTTCTCTTTGATATTTTTCAATGTTCCAAGACTCAGCTGGGTGATCACAACTTCGTTCCACGCGATAATATTTCGTTCTCACTCAATAATATTTCGTTCGCTTGCACATGATATTCTCTGCAAAAACTATCCATCTATCGAATTAACATCATCAGTGAGCGTTGGAGAGTGATCCTAGATCGAATTAACATCATCAGTGAGCGTTGGAGAGTGATCCTAGATCGAATTAACATCATCAGTGAGCGTTGGAGAGTGATCCTAGATCGAATTAACATCATCAGTGAGCGTTGGAGAGTGATCCTAGATCGAATTAACATCATCAGTGAGCGTTGGAGAGTGATCCTAGATCGAATTAACATCATCAGTGAGCGTTGGAGAGTGATCCTAGATCGAAAGTTTCACATGTTTTATTGGCCTTTTAACAATCGTATATGGGCCGATTGACATCGGAACTCCTGCCAAAGTGAAAAATAGTGGAAGGAGCCGATATACAGGCGTGTGTGTATATGTCAATATGCATAAACAGGTCAATCCACTCACTTTATAATCCAGCTCCGAGTTAGTTTCCAAACATTTTGCGACCATATCTGCGATGACCTCTTTCGTGCTATATGTGACCTGCCGAGATCTCGCGTGACACAGCCTAAGGTAATCCTCATACTGAAAATAGGTCCCTTAGTGAGACTTTAATCACGTGATTCACATTACTGTTTTGTTTGGTAAGGACGTATATTGACAATGTAACGAAAATGGTAATGTGTATATATATATTATATGACTTAGATTTTCCCACTTTCCTGGCACCCGCCACAAAAATCAAGGTCAGATCGAGGACACCCACCAAGTAAGTCTAGGTCACATCGAGGACACCCGCCACAAAAATCGAGGTCATATCGAGGACACCCGCCACACAAATCTAGGTCATATCGAGGACACCCGCCACGCAAATCTAGGTCATATCGAGGACACCCGCCACAAAAATCTAGGTCATATCGAGGACACCCGCCACAAAAATCGAGGTCACATCGAGGACACCCGCCACAAAAATCGAGGTCATATCGTGGACACCCGCCACACAAATCGAGGTCACATCGAGGACACCCGCCACAAAAATCGAGGTCATATCGAGGACACCCGCCACAAAAATCGAGGTCATATCGAGGACACCCGCCACGCAAATCTAGGTCATATCGAGGACATCCTCCACACAAATCTAGGTCATATCGAGGACACGACCACACAAATCTAGGTCATACCGAGGACACGACCACAAATCTAGGTCATACCGAGGACACCTGCAAATGAGAACCAGAGTGAGCTGGTGGACTATATCCCCGAGGTTGTGATGTTACCCTACTGACAGACTGTAAGTCCCCGAGGTTGTGTTGTTACCCTACTGACAGACTGTAAGTCCCCGAGGTTGTGTTGTTACCCTACTGACAGACTGTAAGTCCCCGAGCTTGTGTTGTTACCCTACTGACAGACTGTAGGTCTCCGAGGTTGTGTTGTTACCCTACTGACAGACTGTAAGTCCCCGAGGTTGTGTTGTTACCCTACTGACAGACTGTAGGTCCCCGAGGTTGTGATGTTACCCTACTGACAGACTGTAAGTCCCCGAGGTTGTGTTGTTTCCCTACTGACAGACTGTAAGTCCCCGAAGTTGTGATGTTAACCTACTGACAGACTGTAAGTCCCCGAGGTTGTGTTGTTACCATACTGACAGACTGTAAGTCCCCGAGGTTGTATTGTTACCATACTGACAGACTGTAGGTCCCCGAGGTTGTGTTGTTACCCTACTGACAGACTGTAGGTCCCCGAGGTTGTGTTGTTAACCTACTGACAGACTGTAAGTCCCCGAGGTTGTCTTGTTACTCTACTGACAGACTGTATGTCCCCGAGGTTGTGTTGTTACCCTACTGACAGACTGTCAGTCCCCGAGGTTGTGTTGTTACTCTACTGACAGACTGTAAGTCCCCGAGGTTGTGTTGTTACCCTATTGACAGACTGTAAGTCCCCGAGGTTGTGTTGTTACCCTATTGACAGACTGTAAGTCCCCGAGGTTGTGTTGTTACCTTACTGACAGACTGTAAGTCCCCGAGGTTGTGTTGTTACCCTACTGACAGACTGTAAGTCCCCGAGGCTGTGTTGTTACCCTACTGACAGATTAAGTCCCCGAGGTTGTGTTGTTACCCTACTGACAGACTGTAAGTCCCCGAGGCTGTGTTGTTACCCTACTGACAGACTGTAAGTCCCCGAGGTTGTGTTGTTACCCTACTGACAGACTGTTAGTCCCCGAGGCTGTGTTGTTACCCTACTGACAGACTGTTAGTCCCCGAAGTTGTGTTGTTACCCTACTGACAGACTGTAAGTCCCCGAGGTTGTGTTGTTACCCTATTGGTGGGCTGTAAGTCCCCGAGGTTGTGTTGTTACCCTATTGGTGGGCTGTAAGTCCCCGAGGTTGTGTTGTTACCCTACTGACAGACTGTAAGTCCCCGAGGTTGTGTTGTTACCCTACTGACAGACTGTAAGTCCCCGAGGTTGTGTTGTTACCCTACTGACAGACTGTAAGTCCCTGAGGTTGTGTTGTTACCCTACTGACAGACTGTAAGTCCCCGAGCTTGTGTTGTTACCCTACTGACAGACTGTAAGTCCCCGAGGTTGTGTTGTTACCCTACTGACAGACTGTAAGTCCCCGAGCTTGTGTTGTTACCCTACTGACAGACTGTAAGTCCCCGAGGTTGTGTTGTTACCCTACTGACAGACTGTAAGTCCCCGAGGTTGTGTTGTTACCATACTGACAGACTGTAAGTCCCCGAGGTTGTGTTGTTGGCCTACTAACAGACTGTAAGTTCCCGAGGTTGTGTTGTTACCGTACTGACAGACTGTAAGTTCCCGAGGTTGTGTTGTTACCCTACTGACAAACTGTAAGTCTCCGAGGTTGTGTTGTTACCCTACTGACAGACTGTAGGTCCCTGAGGTTGTGTTGTTACCCTACTGACAGACTGTAAGTCCCCGAGGTTGTGTTGTTACCATACTGACAGACTGTAAGTCCCGAGGTTGTGTTGTTACCCTACTGACAGACTGTAAGTCCCCGAGGTTGTGTTGTTACCCTACTGACAGACTGTAAGTCCCTGAGGTTGTGCTGTTACCCTACTGACAGACTGAAGTCCCCGAGGTTGTGTTGTTACCCTACTGACAGACTGTAAGTCCCGAGGTTGTGTTGTTACCCTACTGACAGACTGTAAGTCCCCAAGGTTGTGTTGTTACCCTACTGACAGACTGTAAGTCCCGAGGTTGTGTTGTTACCCTACTGACAGACTGTAAGTCCCCGAGGTTGTGTTGTTACCCTACTGACAGACTGTAAGTCCCTGAGGTTGTGCTGTTACCCTACTGACAGACTGAAGTCCCCGAGGTTGTGTTGTTACCCTACTGACAGACTGTAAGTCCCCGAGGTTGTGTTGTTACCCTACTGACAGACTGTAAGTCCCCGAGGTTGTGTTGTTACCCCACTGACAGACTGTAAGTCCCCGGGGTTGTATTGTTACCCTACTGACAGACTGTAAGTCCCCGAGGTTGTGATGTTACCCTACTGACAGACTGTAAGTCCCCGAGGTAGTGTTGTTACCCTACTGACAGACTGTAAGTCCCCGAGGTTGTGTTGTTATCCTACTGATAGACTGTAAGTCCCCGAGGTTGTGTTGCTTTCCTATTGGTGGGCTGTTAGTCCCCGAGGTTGTGTTGTTACCCTATTGGTGGGCTGTAAGTTCCCGAGGTTGTGTTGTTACCGTATTGGTGAACTGTAAGTCCCCGAGGTTGTGTTGTAACCCTACTGGTGAACTGTAAGTTCCCGAGGTTGTGTTGTTACCCTACTGACAGACTGTAAGTTCCCGAGGTTGTGTTGTTACCGTATTGGTGGACTGTAAGTCTCCGAGGTTGTGTTGTTACCCTACTGACAGACTGTAAGTCCCCGAGGTTGTGTTTTTACCCTACTGACAGACTGTAAGTCCCCGAGGTTGTGTTGTTACCCTACTGACAGACTGTAAGTTCCCGAGGTTGTGTTGTTACCGTATTGGTGGACTGTAAGTCTCCGAGGTTGTGTTGTTACCCTACTGACAGACTGTAAGTTCCCGAGGTTGTGTTGTTACCGTATTGGTGAACTGTAAGTCCCCGAGGTTGTGTTGTTACCCTACTGGTGAACTGTAAGTCCCCGAGGTTGTGTTGTTACCCTACTGACAGACTGTAAGTCCCCGAGGTTGTGTTGTTACCCTACTGACAGACTGTAAGTCCCCGAGGTTGTGTTGTTATCCTACTGACAGACTGTAAGTCTCCGAGGTTGTGTTGTTACCCTACTGACAGACTGTAAGTCCCCGAGGTTGTGTTGTTACCCTACTGACAGACTGTAAGTCCCCGGGGTTGTGTTGTTACCCTATTGGTGGACTGTAAGTCCCCGAGGTTGCGTTGTTACCCTACTGACAGACTATAAGTCCCCGAGGTTGTGTTGTTACCTTACTGACAGACTGTATGTCCCCGAGGTTGTGTTGTTACCCTACTGACACACTGTAAGTCCCCGAGGTTGTGTTGTTACCCTACTGACAGACTGTAAGTCCCCGAGGTTGTGTTGTTACCCTACTGACAGACTGTAGGTCCCCGAGGTTGTGTTGTTACCCTACTGACAGACTGTAAGTCTCCGAGGTTGTGTTGTTACCCTACTGGTGGACTGTAAGTCCCCGAGGTTGTGTTGTTACCCTACTGACAGATTGTAAGTCCCCGATGTAGTGTTGTTACCCTACTGGTGAACTGTAAGTCTCCGAGGTTGTGTTGTTAACCTACTGACAGACTGTAAGTCTCCGAGGTTGTGTTGTTACCCTACTGACAGACTGTAAGTCCCCGAGGTTGTGTTGTTACCCTACTGACAGATTGTAAGTCTCCGAGGTTGTGTTGTTACCCTACTGACAGACTGTAAGTCCCCGAGGTTGTGTTGTTACCCTACTGACAGACTGTAAGTCCCCGAGGTTGTGTTGTTACCCTACTGGTGAACTGTAAGTCTCCGAGGTTGTGTTGTTACCCTACTGACAGACTGTAAGTCCCCGAGGTTGTGTTGTTACCTTACTGACAGACTGTAAGTCCCCGAGGTTGTGTTGTTACCTTACTGACAGACTGTAAGTCTCCGAGGATGTGTTGTTACCCTACTGACAGACTGTAAGTCCCCGAGGTTGTGTTGTTACCCTACTGACAGACTGTAAGTCCCTGAGGTTGTGTTGTTACCATACTAACAGACTGTAAGTCCCCGAGGTTGTGTTGTTACCCTACTGACAGACTGTAAGTCCCCGAGGTTGTGTTGTTACCATACTGACAGACTGTAAGTCCCCGAGGTTGTGTTGTTACCCTACTGACAGACTGTCAGTCCCTGAGGTTGTGTTGTTACCCTACTGACAGACTGAAGTCCCCGAGGTTGTGTTGTTACCCTACTGACAGACTGTAAGTCCTCGAGGTTGTGTTGTTACCCTACTGACAGACTGTAAGTCCCCGAGGTTGTGTTGTTACCCTACTGACAGACTGTAAGTCCTCGAGGTTGTGTTGTACCCTACTGACAGACTGTAAGTCCCCGAGGTTGTGTTGTTACCCTACTGACAGACTGTAAGTCCCCGAGGTTGTGTTGTTACCCTACTGACAGACTGTAAGTCCCCGAGGTTGTGTTGTTACCCTACTGACAGACTGTAAGTCCCCGGGGTTGTGTTGTTACCCTACTGACAGACTGTAAGTCCCCGAGGTTGTGTTGTTACCCTACTGACAGACTGTAAGTCCCCGGGGTTGTGTTGTTACCCTACTGACAGACTGTAAGTCCCCGAGGTTGTGTTGTTACCCTACTGACAGACTGTAAGTCCCCGAGGTTGTGTTGTTACCCTACTGACAGACTGTAAGTCCCCGAGGTTGTGTTGTTACCCTATTGGTGGGCTGTAAGTCTCCGAAGTTGTGTTGTTACCCTACTGACAGACTGTAAGTCCCCGAGCTTGTGTTGTTACCCTACTGACAGACTGCAGGTCCCCGAGGTTGTGTTGTTACCCTACTAACAGACTGTAAGTCTCCGAGGTTGTGTTGTTACCCTACTGGTGGACTGTAAGTCCCCGAGGTTGTGTTGTTACCCTACTGACAGATTGTAAGTCCCCGATGTAGTGTTGTTACCCTACTGGTGAACTGTAAGTCTCCGAGGTTGTGTTGTTAACCTACTGACAGATTGTAAGTCTCCGAGGTTGTGTTGTTACCCTACTGACAGACTGTAAGTCCCCGAGGTTGTGTTGTTACCCTACTGACAGATTGTAAGTCTCCGAGGTTGTGTTGTTACCCTACTGACAGACTGTAAGTCCCCGAGGTTGTGTTGTTACCCTACTGACAGACTGTAAGTCCCAGAGGTTGTGTTGTTACCCTACTGGTGAACTGTAAGACTCCGAGGTTGTGTTGTTACTCTACTGACAGACTGTAAGTCCCCGAGGTAGTGTTGTTACCCTACTGACAGACTGTAAGTCCCCGAGGTTGTGTTGTTACCCTACTGACAGACTGTAAGTCCCCGAGGTAGTGTTGTTACCCTACTGACAGACTGTAAGTCTCCGAGGTTGTGTTGTTACCCTACTGACAGACTGTAAGTCCCTGGGGTTGTGTTGTTACCCTATTGACAGACTGTAAGTCCCCGAGGTTGTGTTGTTACCTTACTGACAGACTGTAAGTCTCCGAGGATGTGTTGTTACCCTACTGACAGACTGTAAGTCTCCGAGGTTGTGTTGTTACCCTACTGACAGACTGTAAGTCCCCGAGGTTGTGTTGTTACCCTACTGACAGACTGTAAGTCCCCGAGGTTGTGTTGTTACCATACTGACAGACTGTAAGTCCCCGAGGTTGTGTTGTTACCCTACTGACAGACTGTAAGTCCCCGAGGTTGTGTTGTTACCATACTGACAGACTGTAAGTCCCCGAGGTTGTGTTGTTACCCTACTGACAGACTGTCAGTCCCCGAGGTTGTGTTGTTACCCTACTGACAGACTGTAAGTCCCCGAGGTTGTGTTGTTACCCTACTGACAGACTGTAAGTCCCCAAGGTTGTGTTGTTACCCTATTGGTGGGCTCTAAGTCTCCGAAGTTGTGTTGTTACCCTACTGACAGACTGTAAGTCCCCGAGCTTGTGTTGTTACCCTACTGACAGACTGTAAGTCCCCGAGGTTGTGTTGTTACCATACTGACAGACTGTAAGTCCCCGAGGTTGTGTTGTTACCCTACTGACAGACTGTAAGTCCCTGAGGTTGTGTTGTTACCATACTGACAGACTGTAAGTCCCCGAGGTTGTGTTGTTACCATACTGACAGACTGTAAGTTCCCGAGGTTGTGTTGTTACCCTACTGACAGACTGTAAGTCCCCGAGGTTGTGTTGTTACCCTACTGACAGACTGTAAGTCCCTGAGGTTGTGTTGTTACCCTACTGACAGACTGAAGTCCCCGAGGTTGTGTTGTTACCCTACTGACAGACTGTAAGTCCCCGAGGTTGTGTTGTTACCCTACTGACAGACTGTAAGTCCCCGAGGTTGTGTTGTTACCCCACTGACAGACTGTAAGTCCCCGGGGTTGTGTTGTTACCCTACTGACAGACTGTAAGTCCCCGAGGTTGTGATGTTACCCTACTGACAGACTGTAAGTCCCCGAGGTAGTGTTGTTACCCTACTGACAGACTGTAAGTCCCCGAGGTTGTGTTGTTATCCTACTGATAGACTGTAAGTCCCCGAGGTTGTGTTGTTACCCTACTGACAGACTGTAAGTCCCCGATATTGTGTTGTTACCCTACTGACAGACTGTAAGTCCCCGAGGTTGTGTTGCTTTCCTATTGGTGGGCTGTTAGTCCCCGAGGTTGTGTTGTTACCCTATTGGTGGGCTGTAAGTTCCCGAGGTTGTGTTGTTACCGTATTGGTGAACTGTAAGTCCCCGAGGTTGTGTTGTAACCCTACTGGTGAACTGTAAGTTCCCGAGGTTGTGTTGTTACCCTACTGACAGACTGTAAGTTCCCGAGGTTGTGTTGTTACCGTATTGGTGGACTGTAAGTCTCCGAGGTTGTGTTGTTACCCTACTGACAGACTGTAAGTCCCCGAGGTTGTGTTTTTACCCTACTGACAGACTGTAAGTCCCCGAGGTTGTGTTGTTACCCTACTGACAGACTGTAAGTTCCCGAGGTTGTGTTGTTACCGTATTGGTGGACTGTAAGTCTCCGAGGTTGTGTTGTTACCCTACTGACAGACTGTAAGTTCCAGAGGTTGTGTTGTTACCCTACTGGTGAACTGTAAGTCCCCGAGGTTGTGTTGTTACCCTACTGGTGGACTGTAAGTCCCCGAGGTTGTGTTGTTACCCTACTGACAGACTGTAAGTCCCCGAGGTTGTGTTGTTACCCTACTGACAGACTGTAAGTCCCCGAGGTTGTGTTGTTACCCTACTGACAGACTGTAAGTCTCCGAGGTTGTGTTGTTACCCTACTGACAGACTGTAAGTCCCCGAGGTTGTGTTGTTACCCTACTGACAGACTGTAAGTCCCCGGGGTTGTGTTGTTACCCTACTTGGGACTGTAAGTCCCCGAGGTTGCTGTTGTTACCCTACTGACAGACTATAAGTCCCCGAGGTTGTGTTGTTACCCTTACTGACAGACTGTAATGTCCCCGAGGTTGTGTTGTTACCCTACTGACACACTGTAAGTCCCCGAGGTTGTGTTGTTACCCTACTGACAGACTGTAAGTCCCCGAGGTTGTGTTGTTACCCTACTGACAGACTGTAGGTCCCCGAGGTTGTGTTGTTACCCTACTGACAGACTGTAAGTCTCCGAGGTTTTGTTGTTACCCTAC
This sequence comes from Pecten maximus, assembly GCF_902652985.1. Lineage (NCBI taxonomy): Eukaryota > Metazoa > Mollusca > Bivalvia > Pectinida > Pectinidae > Pecten > Pecten maximus. The sequence goes on along the minus strand of NC_047025.1, from coordinate 41,432,090 downwards.
TGGTGGACTGTAAGTCCCCGAGGTTGTGTTGTTACCCTACTGACAGATTGTAAGTCCCCGATGTAGTGTTGTTACCCTACTGGTGAACTGTAAGTCTCCGAGGTTGTGTTGTTAACCTACTGACAGATTGTAAGTCTCCGAGGTTGTGTTGTTACCCTACTGACAGACTGTAAGTCCCCGAGGTTGTGTTGTTACCCTACTGACAGACTGTAAGTCCCCGAGGTTGTGTTGTTACCCTACTGACAGACTGTAAGTCCCAGAGGTTGTGTTGTTACCCTACTGGTGAACTGTAAGACTCCGAGGTTGTGTTGTTACTCTACTGACAGACTGTAAGTCCCCGAGGTTGTGTTGCTTTCCTATTGGTGGGCTGTAAGTCCCCGAGGTTGTGTTGTTACCCTATTGGTGGGCTGTAAGTCTCCGAAGTTGTGCTGTTACCCTACTGACAGACTGTAAGTCCCCGAGCTTGTGTTGTTACCCCTACTGACAGACTGTAAGTCCCCGAGGTTGTGTTGTTACCCTACTGACAGACTGTAAGTCCCCGAGGTTGTGTTGTTACCCTACTGACAGACTGTAAGTCCCTGAGGTTGTGTTGTTACCATACTGACAGACTGTAAGTCCCCGAGGTTGTGTTGTTACCCTACTGACAGACTGTAAGTCCCCGAGGTTGTGTTGTTACCCTACTGACAGACTGTAAGTCCCCGAGGTTGTGTTGTTACCCTACTGACAGACTGTAAGTCCCCTGAGGTTGTGTTGTTACCCTACTGACAGACTGTAAGTCCCCGAGGTTGTGTTGTTACCCTACTGACAGACTGTAAGTCCCCGAGGTTGTGTTGTTACCCTACTGACAGACTGTAAGTCCCCGAGGTTGTGTTGTTACCCTACTGACAGACTGTAAGTCCCCGAGGTTGTGTTGTTACCCTACTGACAGACTGTAAGTCCCCGAGGTTGTGTTGTTACCCTACTGACAGACTGTAAGACCCGAGGTTGTGTTGTTACCCTACTGACAGACTGTAAGTCCCCGAGGTTGTGTTGTTACCCTACTGACAGACTGTAAGTCCCCGAGGTTGTGTTGTTACCCTACTGACAGACTGTAAGTCCCGAGGTTGTGTTGTTACCCTACTGACAGACTGTAAGTCCCCGAGGTTGTGTTGTTACCCTACTGACAGACTGTAAGTCCCCGAGGTTGTGTTGTTACCCTACTGACAGACTGTAAGTCCCGAGGTTGTGTTGTTACCCTACTGACAGACTGTAAGTCCCCGAGGTTGTGTTGTTACCCTACTGACAGACTGTAAGTCCCCGAGGTTGTGTTGTTACCCTACTGACAGACTGTAAGTCCCCGAGGTTGTGTTGTTACCCTACTGACAGACTGTAAGTCCCGAGGTTGTGTTGTTACTCTACTGACAGACTGTAAGTCCCCGAGGTTGTGTTGCTTTCCTATTGGTGGGCTGTAAGTCCCCGAGGTTGTGTTGTTACCCTATTGGTGGGCTGTAAGTCTCCGAAGTTGTGTTGTTACCCTACTGACAGACTGTAAGTCCCCGAGCTTGTGTTGTTACCCTACTGACAGACTGTAAGTCCCCGAGGTTGTGTTGTTACCATACTGACAGACTGTAAGTCCCCGAGGTTGTGTTGTTACCCTACTGACAGACTGTAAGTCCCCGAGGTTGTGTTGTTACCATACTGACAGACTGTAAGTCCCCCCCCCCCCGGAAGGTTTGTTTTGGTGTTTTTTTGTTTTAACCCAATACTGTTGGGGACCCGACTTGTAAGAGTTTTTTTCCCAGTTTGTGTTGTTAAACACCTTTGTGTTACCCCCTACTACCCAGAAAACTGTAAGTGTCCCCCCCCCCCCGAAGGTTGGTGTTTGTTGTATTTACCACCGCTACTGCAAAAACAGACACCACCTTTGTTTAAACCGCTACTGGACAAGACCTTGTAAAAGTCCCTGAAAAGGGCCCCCCCCCCCTGAAGGTGTGGGTGTGGGTTTTGTTTACACCCTAACCCCTAAACCTTTAAACCCCTACTGCCTTGACAGCTGAGGTCCCCCCCCCGGGAGGTTTTTTGTGGGGTTGGTGGTAGTTACCCATTACCCTACTAGACAGACCTTTTAAAAGTCCACCTCCCCCCCCCCCCCCCCGAGGTTGGGTTGGGGGTTTTGGTTTTTTTACCCAACCAACCCCTACTGAAAAACCCAGAACTGGGTAAGTCCCAAGTGCCCCCTCCCCCCCGGGTTTGTGTTTTTTACCGTTCAACACAACCCACCCACCACCCCTTTGTTTACCCACAATTTTTGGTTTAACCCCCCAGCCACCGCCCACCACCCCCTTGTTTTTTTTTTTTACCGCTATACCTGCGTTTTTTCCCACCACCTGACTAGCAAAAACCGCCTGTCAAGTCCACCCCCCGGAGGTTGTTTTTTTTTTGTTGTACCGGAGTGGGGTTGGGGGGGGGAGTAAGAGGGTGTGTAGCGGGGGTTGAGAGGGTGGAGGGAAGTGTGTGGTGTGGGGGGGGAGGGGCAGCGCGGGGGGTGGGGGCTGTGTCGATTGGGGGAAAGAGGGATGGGGTGGTAGTGGGGGGGGGTCGGGGGGGAGATCGAGATAGGGGTGAAGGAATACAGCGAGGGGATGGAGGATTGTAGATGAGTGGGGGATATCAGAGGATAGGGAAGAGTCGATAGCCTAGGAGGAGGAGGGAATAAGGATGTGGGTAGGGGGGTGGGTTCGGGGGAGGGACGAGTAGTTAAAGCGTGGGAGTGATCGGGTGGTGGAGGAGAAATGCTGAGGGATGCGTTTGATGTGTTTGGAAGGTTGTGTAGTTTGTTAAAGAAAGGCTTGAATAGGGGAGGTGGACGGTCGGTATCTGGGTAAGGGGTAAGTTGGGGGAGAATGGGATTGTGATTATATGGGTAAGCATGAGGGGGGTTGAGAAGGATGAGGGTATTCGTTGTGTGGGGGGGGGGGTGTGATTCATAGGCAAAGGCGAGTGACCGCTGGGAGAGGGAAGTGCGCGGAGTTCGACATAAGACAGTGGATTGAGAAGTAAGGGGTAGTCGGGAAAGGGTGCGGAAGGTCGTGTATGGGTGTTGGAGAGTGGGGATAAGGCTGGAGGTTTGAATGGAGGACTGGAGAAGGCGGTGGGTAGAGGTAGGGGGAGGTTGCGGGTATGGTGGTGATAGAACTAGAGTGGGTGACCAGCGAAGGGATGGGAGAGTTAGGGGGGGCGAAGTAGAGTGGTGGGATTTGGGGAATTTGGGAGTGAGTGGGGGGGGGTGCAGTAGGGGCAATAAGAGTGTGGGGGGGGGAAGAAGGGGAGGGTTTATGGGGGGGTTGAGGTGGAGGAGTGGTCAGAGGTGGGAGGAGCAAGTTGGAGTTGTGTGGGTTGGTGGGGTGTTGTGTGGAAAGAAAAACGAGTTTGTGGAGTTGAAAAACAGGTAGGAGAGGTGGAAGTTAGTTTGGTGATGGGGGGTTGGCGGGATGTAGGAGGTGATTGGGGGGGTTTGTGGGGGGCGTTTTGGGGTAATTGGGCTGGAGGTGGTGTGGGAAGTTGGAGGTTTGAAATGAGTTTGAAGATGTCGAAGATGAGATAGGGAGGAGGGAGATAGGTGAATGGCAGGGGGTGAGGTGGAGCTTGGCAAGCGGAGTATTGGTGTTGGGTTGGGACGGATAGATGTTTGACGAGGGGTGGTAGTAGGTATTGTAAGGGATCGAGGGATGGGTGGGTGGCAGGGAGGACGAGGGATGTGGTGTGGGGAAGGAGAAGGGTACGAGTTGAGGGAGTCGAGGTGAGTCTTTACTGGGGGATAATGTTTGAAGCGTTCGAGGAGGGAGTGGAGTGGAAGATTGTGAAACAGGCGGAGGGAAGTGAGGGTTGTCTGTAGGTGGGGGGGGGGGTGTGGAGGGGATGGGAAGTTGTGGTCAGATTTTAACATAGTGAAGGTGTACGAACGAGAGTTAAGGAGGGGTAGAGAGTGGTACGGTCGTAAGGGAGGGAGGGAGGTGAGGTGATGGGGTGTAGGGGGGGAGTGTGGGGCGTTGAGTGGACGGGGGTGTGATTGCTTGGGTACAGGAGGGGTAGGGGGTATCGTGGGTAGGAGTGGTTATGGGTTGTGGGACAGTGTGGGTGGGGAGATGGGGAGTGAGAGGGTAGTGGAAGAGGTTGTGGATTAGGAGTTTAAGGGGAGGTGAATTTATCGTGTCGTATTTTGGGTGGTGGAGAATGGGGGGGGGAGGGAGGGTAAGAGGAGTGGTGGGGAGTAATGGGGGAGGAGGGAGACGGGAGTAAATAGGTGAGTTTTTAATGAGGGTTGGATTGAGCACAGGGGAGCGTTGGGGTGGTGATATGGTAGGGGGTGAGAATTGTGCACGAAGGTTGGCGGTGGGTGGGGAGGAGGGTGAGGGGAAGTCGTAAGTAGTTGAGGTTAAGCGGGGAGATGGGGGAGACGGACGGGTAGTGGTAGTGTGGGAAGGGAGTGTTTGGAGGGATGCCAGTTACAGGGGGGGAGGAAGGGAAATACGGAGTTGTGATTGGGGGTGAGGAGAACGGAGGGGACGAGGGGGGTTGTGTGGGGAGTTTAGAGGAGAGGTGGGGGGCACGAGCTGAGGGGGAAAGTAAAGATATCGATGAGATTAGGGAGGGCTAGAATAGGGGGATAGGGCATTGAAGGAGTAATGGAAGTAGGTTCGTTTTGAGAGAGCGTTGCTCAGTGGGGTGCTCCTGGGGGGAGAGTGTTGGAGGATTGGGGGGTAGGACAAGGGAACCGGGAGGGGGAAACTAATAAGAGTGGAGAGATGTGGTGGATTTTGCGTTAAGGGGGGGTGGGGGATAGTGATGAGACGTGGTAGGTAAGTTTATTTGACCGCGAATGGTGAGAACCTGCAGTAAGTCCCCCCGAGGTTTGTTGTTTGTTTTTAACCGCCTCCTGGGACAGCTGGTCAAAAGTCCCCCCGAGGTGTTGTTGTTGGTTTACCCTACTGTAACCAGACTGTAAGTCCCCCCCGATGTTTGGGTGTTGTTACCCCACTGACAGACCTGTAATTCCCCCGAAGTTTGTGTTTGTTTACCCTAACCTGACAGAACCCTGTAAAAGTCCCCCCGAGGTTTTGTTGATGTGTAACCCTACTGACCGACTGTTAATTCCCCCCGAGGTAGTGGTTGTTTACCCTCTACTGACCCACAGCTGTAAAGTCCCGAGGTTTTTGTGGTTGTTGTTTTATCTACTGAATAGACTGTAAGTCCCCCGAGGTTTTGTGTTTACCCTACTGACAGAACTGTAAGATCCCCCGAGATTTGTGTCTGTTTACCCCTACTGACGACTGTAAGTCCCCCCCCCCCGAGGTTTGGGGTTTGCTTTTCCCTATTGGTGGGCTTGTTTAGTCCCCGAGGTTGTGTTGTTACCCTATTGGTGGGCTGTAAGTTCCCGAGGTTGTGTTGTTACCGTATTGGTGAACTGTAAGTCCCCGAGGTTGTGTTGTAACCATACTGGTGAACTGTCAGTTCCCGAGGTTGTGTTGTTACCCTACTGACAGACTGTAAGTTCCCGAGGTTGTGTTACTACCGTATTGGTGGACTGTAAGTCTCCGAGGTTGTGTTGTTACCCTACTGACAGACTGTAAGTCCCCGAGGTTGTGTTTTTACCCTACTGACAGACTGTAAGTCTCCGAGGTTGTGTTGTTACCCTACTGACAGACTGTAAGTTCCCGAGGTTGTGTTGTTACCGTATTGGTGAACTGTAAGTCCCCGAGGTTGTGTTGTTACCCTACTGGTGAACTGTAAGTCCCCGAGGTTGTGTTGTTACCCTACTGACAGACTGTAAGTCCCCGGATGTTTGTGTTTTTGTTTACCCCCCTAACTGACAAGACCTGTAGTCCCCGAGGTTATGTGTTGTTTCCTACTTCCTACTGACAGACTGTACGTCTCCGAGGTTGTGTGTTTTGTTTTTAACCCTACTGAACAGACTGTAAGTCGCCCCAGGTTGTTTGTTTGTTACCACCCTACTACCCCTAACTGACAGACCTGTAACCTGTCCCCCGGGTTTTTTGTTTGTTACCCTAGTTGTGGACTGTAAGTTCCCGAGGTTTTGCGTTGTTACCACCCTAACACTGACAGACTATAATTTCCCCGAGGTTTGTGTTGTTACCGTTTAAAGCCTTAACTGACAGAACTGTATGGTCCCCTGAGGTTTGTGGTTGTGGTTTACCCACTGGACACACTGTAATTCCCCCGAGGTTGGGTGTTTTGTTACCCTACTGACGCTGTAAGTCCCCCCGGGTTTTGTTGTTTGGTTTACCATACTGACCAGACCCTACTTGTAGGTCCCCGAGGTTGTGTTGTTACCATACTGACAGACTGTAAGTCCCCGAGGTTGTGTTGTTACCATACTGACAGACTGTAAGTCCCCGAGGTTGTGTTGTTACCCTACTGACAGACTGTAAGTCCCCGAGGTTGTGTTGTAACCCTACTGACAGACTGTAAGTCCCCGAGGTTGTGTTGTTACCATACTGACAGACTGTAAGTCCCCGAGGTTGTGTTGTTACCATACTGACAGACTGTAAGTCCCCGAGGTTGTGTTGTTACCCTACTGACAGACTGTAAGTCCCCGAGGTTGTGTTGTTACCCTACTGACAGACTGTAAGTCCCCGAGGTTGTGTTGTTACCCTACTGACAGACTGTAAGTCCCCGAGGTTGTGTTGTTACCCTACTGACAGACTGTAAGTCCCCGAGGTTGTGCTTGTACCCCTACTGACAGACTGTAAGTCCCCGAGGTTGTGTTGTTACCCTACTGACAGACTGTAAGTCCCCGAGGTTGTGTTGTTACCCTACTGACAGACTGTAAGTCCCCGGGGTTGTGTTGTTACCCTACTGACAGACTGTAAGTCCCCGAGGTTGTGATGTTACCCTACTGACAGACTGTAAGTCCCCGAGGTAGTGTTGTTACCCTACTGACAGACTGTAAGTCCCCGAGGTTGTGTTGTTATCCCTACTGATAGACTGTAAGTCCCCGAGGTTGTGTTGTTACCCTACTGACAGACTGTAAGTCCCCGAGATTGTGTTGTTACCCTACTGACAGACTGTAAGTCCCCGAGGTTGTGTTGCTTTCCTATTGGTGGGCTGTTAGTCCCCGAGGTTGTGTTGTTACCCTATTGGTGGGCTGTAAGTTCCCGAGGTTGTGTTGTTACCGTATTGGTGAACTGTAAGTCCCCGAGGTTGTGTTGTAACCCTACTGGTGAACTGTCAGTTCCCGAGGTGTGTTGTTACCCTACTGACAGACTGTAAGTTCCCGAGGTTGTGTTGTTACCGTATTGGTGGACTGTAAGTCTCCGAGGTTGTGTTGTTACCCTACTGACAGACTGTAAGTCCCCGAGGTTGTGTTTTTACCCTACTGACAGACTGTAAGTCCCCGAGGTTGTGTTGTTACCCTACTGACAGACTGTAAGTCCACGAGGTTGTGTTGTTATCTTATTGGTGGACTGTAAGTCCCCGAGGTTGTGTTGTTACCCTACTGACAGACTGTAAGTCCCCGAGGTTGTGTTGTTACCCTACTGACAGACTGTAAGTCCCCGAGGTTGTGTTGTTACCCTACTGACAGACTGTAAGTCCCCGAGGTTGTGTTGTTACCCTACTGATGAACTGTAAGTCCCCGAGGTTGTGTTGTTACCCTACTGACAGACTGTAAGTCCCCGAGGTTGTGTTGTTACCCTACTGACAGACTGTAAGTCCCCGAGGTTGTGTTGTTACCCTACTGACAGACTGTCAGTCCCCGAGGTTGTGTTGTTACCCTACTGACAGACTGTAAGTGCCCGAGGTTGTGTTGTTACCCTACTGACAGACTGTAAGTGCCCGAGGTTGTGTTGTTACCCTACTGACAGACTGTAAGTCCCCGAGGTTGTGTTGTTACCCTACTGACAGACTGTAAGTCCCGAGGTTGTGTTGTTACCCTACTGACAGACTGTAAGTTCCCGAGGTTGTGTTGTTACCCTACTGACAAACTGTAAGTCTCCGAGGTTGTGTTGTTACCCTACTGACAGACTGTAGGTCCCTGAGGTTGTGTTGTTACCCTACTGACAGACTGTAAGTCCCCGAGGTTGTGTTGTTACCATACTGACAGACTGTAAGTCCCCGAGGTTGTGTTGTTACCCTACTGACAGACTGTCAGTCCCTGAGGTTGTGTTGTTACCCTACTGACAGACTGAAGTCCCCGAGGTTGTGTTGTTACCATACTGACAGACTGTAAGTCCCCGAGGTTGTGTTGTTACCCTACTGACAGACTGTAAGTCCCCGAGGTTGTGTTGTTACCCCACTGACAGACTGTAAGTCCCCGGGGTTGTGTTGTTACCCTACTGACAGACTGTAAGTCCCCGAGGTTGTGATGTTACCCTACTGACAGACTGTAAGTCCCCGAGGTAGTGTTGTTACCCTACTGACAGACTGTAAGTCCCCGGGGTTGTGTTGTTACCCTACTGACAGACTGTAAGTCCCCGAGGTTGTGATGTTACCCTACTGACAGACTGTAAGTCCCCGAGGTAGTGTTGTTACCCTACTGACAGACTGTAAGTCCCCGAGGTTGTGTTGTTATCCTACTGATAGACTGTAAGTCCCCGAGGTTGTGTTGTTACCCTACTGACAGACTGTAAGTCCCCGAGATTGTGTTGTTACCCTACTGACAGACTGTAAGTCCCCGAGGTTGTGTTGCTTTCCTATTGGTGGGCTGTTAGTCCCCGAGGTTGTGTTGTTACCCTATTGGTGGGCTGTAAGTTCCCGAGGTTGTGTTGTTACCGTATTGGTGAACTGTAAGTCCCCGAGGTTGTGTTGTAACCCTACTGGTGAACTGTCAGTTCCCGAGGTTGTGTTGTTACCCTACTGACAGACTGTAAGTTCCCGAGGTTGTGTTGTTACCGTATTGGTGGACTGTAAGTCTCCGAGGTTGTGTTGTTACCCTACTGACAGACTGTAAGTCCCCGAGGTTGTGTTTTTACCCTACTGACAGACTGTAAGTCCCCGAGGTTGTGTTGTTACCCTACTGACAGACTGTAAGTTCCCGAGGTTGTGTTGTTACCGTATTGGTGGACTGTAAGTCTCCGAGGTTGTGTTGTTACCCTACTGACAGACTGTAAGTTCCCGAGGTTGTGTTGTTACCGTATTGGTGAACTGTAAGTCCCCGAGGTTGTGTTGTTACCCTACTGGTGAACTGTAAGTCCCCGAGGTTGTGTTGTTACCCTACTGACAGACTGTAAGTCCCCGAGGTTGTGTTGTTACCCTATTGGTGGGCTGTAAGTCTCCGAAGTTGTGTTGTTACCCTACTGACAGACTGTAAGTCCCCGAGCTTGTGTTGTTACCCTACTGACAGACTGTAAGTCCCCGAGGTTGTGTTGTTACCATACTGACAGACTGTAAGTCCCCGAGGTTGTGTTGTTACCCTACTGACAGACTGTAAGTCCCTGAGGTTGTGTTGTTACCATACTGACAGACTGTAAGTCCCCGAGGTTGTGTTGTTACCATACTGACAGACTGTAAGTTCCCGAGGTTGTGTTGTTACCCTACTGACAAACTGTAAGTCTCCGAGGTTGTGTTGTTACCCTACTGACAGACTGTAGGTCCCTGAGGTTGTGTTGTTACCCTACTGACAGACTGTAAGTCCCCGAGGTTGTGTTGTTACCATACTGACAGACTGTAAGTCCCCGAGGTTGTGTTGTTACCCTACTGACAGACTGTCAGTCCCTGAGGTTGTGTTGTTACCCTACTGACAGACTGAAGTCCCCGAGGTTGTGTTGTTACCATACTGACAGACTGTAAGTCCCCGAGGTTGTGTTGTTACCCTACTGACAGACTGTAAGTCCCCGAGGTTGTGTTGTTACCCCACTGACAGACTGTAAGTCCCCGGGGTTGTGTTGTTACCCTACTGACAGACTGTAAGTCCCCGAGGTTGTGATGTTACCCTACTGACAGACTGTAAGTCCCCGAGGTAGTGTTGTTACCCTACTGACAGACTGTAAGTCCCCGAGGTTGTGTTGTTTTCCTACTGATAGACTGTAAGTCCCCGAGGTTGTGTTGCTTTCCTATTGGTGGGCTGTAAGTCCCCGAGGTTGTGTTGTTACCCTATTGGTGGGCTGTAAGTTCCCGAGGTTGTGTTGTTACCGTATTGGTGAACTGTAAGTCCCCGAGGTTGTGTTGTAACCCTACTGGTGAACTGTAAGTTCCCGAGGTTGTGTTGTTACCGTATTGGTGAACTGTAAGTGCCCGAGGTTGTGTTGTTACCCTACTGACAGACTGTAAGTTCCCGAGGTTGTGTTGTTACCCTACTGACAGACTGTAAGTTCCCGAGGTTGTGTTGTTACCGTATTGGTTGACTGTAAGTCTCCGAGGTTGTGTTGTTACCCTACTGACAGACTGTAAGTCCCCGAGGTTGTGTTGTTACCCTACTGACAGACTGTAAGTCCCCGAGGTTGTGTTTTTACCCTACTGACAGACTGTAAGTTCCCGAGGTTGTGTTGTTACCGTATTGGTGAACTGTAAGTCCCCGAGGTTGTATTGTTACCCTACTTACAGACTGTAAGTTCCCGAGGTTGTGTTGTTACCGTATTGGTGAACTGTAAGTCCCCGAGGTTGTGTTGTTACCCTACTGGTGAACTGTAAGTCCCCGAGGTTGTGTTGTTACCCTACTGACAGACTGTAAGTCCCCGAGGTTGTGTTGTTACCCTACTGACAGACTGTAAGTCCCCGAGGTTGTGTTGTTACCCTACTGACAGACTGTAAGTCTCCGAGGTTGTGTTGTTACCCTACTGACAGACTGTAAGTCCCCGAGGTTGTGTTGTTACCCTACTGACAGACTGTAAGTCCCCGGGGTTGTGTTGTTACCCTATTGGTGGACTGTAAGTCCCCGAGGTTGCGTTGTTACCCTACTGACAGACTATAAGTCCCCGAGGTTGTGTTGTTACCTTACTGACAGACTGTATGTCCCCGAGGTTGTGTTGCTTTCCTATTGGTGGGCTGTAAGTCCCCGAGGTTGTGTTGTTACCCTATTGGTGGGCTGTAAGTTCCCGAGGTTGTGTTGTTACCGTATTGGTGAACTGTAAGTCCCCGAGGTTGTGTTGTAACCCTACTGGTGAACTGTAAGTTCCCGAGGTTGTGTTGTTACCGTATTGGTGAACTGTAAGTGCCCGAGGTTGTGTTGTTACCCTACTGACAGACTGTAAGTTCCCGAGGTTGTGTTGTTACCCTACTGACAGACTGTAAGTTCCCGAGGTTGTGATGTTACCGTATTGGTTGACTGTAAGTCTCCGAGGTTGTGTTGTTACCCTACTGACAGACTGTAAGTCCCCGAGGTTGTGTTGTTACCCTACTGACAGACTGTAAGTCCCCGAGGTTGTGTTGTTACCCTACTGACAGACTGTAAGTTCCCGAGGTTGTGTTGTTACCGTATTGGTGAACTGTAAGTCCCCGAGGTTGTATTGTTACCCTACTTACAGACTGTAAGTTCCCGAGGTTGTGTTGTTACCGTATTGGTGAACTGTAAGTCCCCGAGGTTGTGTTGTTACCCTACTGGTGAACTGTAAGTCCACGAGGTTGTGTTGTTACCCTACTGACAGACTGTAAGTCCCCGAGGTTGTGTTGTTACCCTACTGACAGACTGTAAGTCCCCGAGGTTGTGTTGTTATCCTACTGACAGACTGTAAGTCTCCGAGGTTGTGTTGTTACCCTACTGACAGACTGTAAGTCCCCGAGGTTGTGTTGTTACCCTACTGACAGACTGTAAGTCCCCGGGGTTGTGTTGTTACCCTATTGGTGGACTGTAAGTCCCCGAGGTTGCGTTGTTACCCTACTGACAGACTGTAAGTCCCCGAGGTTGTGTTGTTACCTTACTGACAGACTGTATGTCCCCGAGGTTGTGTTGTTACCCTACTGACACACTGTAAGTCCCCGAGGTTGTGTTGTTACCCTACTGACAGACTGTAAGTCCCCGAGGTTGTGTTGTTACCCTACTGACAGACTGTCAGTCCCTGAGGTTGTGTTGTTACCCTACTGACAGACTAAAGTCCCCGAGGTTGTGTTGTTACCCTACTGACAGACTGTAAGTTCCCGAGGTTGTGTTGTTACCCTACTGGTGAACTGTAAGTCCCCGAGGTTGTGTTGTTACCCTACTGGTGAACTGTAAGTCCCCGATGTGGTGTTGTAACCCTACTGACAGACTGTAAGTCCCCAAGGTTGTGTTGTTACCCTACTGACAGGCTGTAAGTCCCCGAGGTTGTGTTGTTACCCTACTGACAGACTGTAGGTCCCCGAGGTTGTGTTGTTACCCTACTGACAGACTGTAGGTCCCCGAGGTTGTGTTGTTACCCTATTGGTGAACTGTAAGTGCCCGAGGTTGTGTTGTTACCCTACTGACAGACTGTAAGTCCTCGAGGTTGTGTTGTTACCCTACTGACAGACTGTAAGTCCCCGAGGTTGTGTTGTTACCCTACTGACAGACTGTAAGTCCCCGAGGTTGTGTTGTTACCCTGGTGGACTTGGAGCTGAGACTCATCAGTGATCTAAGATCTGTGAGTGATCTATGACTCATCAGTGAGCTAAGATCTGTGAGTGATCTATGACTCATCATTGAGCTAAGGGTCATCATTGAACCAGAGAACAGTGAGATTAGATTCATCAGTGATGCCAATGAGAGAAGTCGTAAGTACGGTAATCCGGAATTCCCGTGGAAGAGATGGGGACTGAATAAATATCAAAATACAGAAGGGCCTCATTATAAAGAATTTCGAGAAATAAAAAAAAAAAATGTATTGTCGACACCGAATAAAACCTAATTGTAACATCCTCGGAAGAGTCAAACAGAAAATGTATTCGTTAGGACGACATGGCTCTTTGTTGTGTGATTTGTGTTAAAAGATAACACCTTTAGGTATGTTTGATGAGAAAATGTTGAAATATCTTCTGTAGTTCAAACATGCCATAATCTCGTGCTCAATGCTAAATGCCAAACGATAATGACATATAGTACATGTGTACGATAGTCTCTGGTACTGTAAATATTGTGTTATATAATACGACAGTCTCTGGCACTGTAAATATTGTGTTATATAATACGACAGTCTCTGGCACTGTCAATATAGTTTATATAATACGACAGTCTCTGGCACTGTCAATATAGTTTATATAATACGACAGTCTCTGGTACTGTAAATATAGTTTATATAATATGACAGTCTCTGGTACTGTAAATATAGTTTATATAATACGACAGTCTCTGGTACTGTAGATATCGTTTATATAATACGACAGTCTCTGGTACTGTAAATATAGTTTATATCATACGACAGTCTCTGGTACTGTAAATATAGTTTATATAATACGACAGTCTCTGGTACTGTTAATATAGTTTATATAATACGATAGTCTCTGGTACTGTAAATATAGTTTATATAATACGACAGTCTCTGGCACTGTCAATATAGTTTATATGATACGACAGTCTCTGGTACTGTAAATATAGTTTATATAATACGACAGTCTCTGGTACTGTAAATATAGTTTATATAATACGACAGTCTCTGGTACTGTAGATATCGTTTATATAATACGACAGTCTCTGGTACTGTAAATATAGTTTATATAATACGACAGTCTCTGGTACTGTTAATATAGTTTATATAATACGACACTCTCTGGTACTGTAAATATAGTTTATATAATACGACAGTCTCTGGTACTGTTAATATAATTTATATAATACGTCAGTCTCTGGTACTGTAAATATAGTTTATATAATACGACAGTCTCTGGTACTGTAAATAAAGTGTTATATAATACGACACTCTCTGGTACTGTAAATATAGTTTATATAATAAGACAGTCTCTGGTACTGTAAATATAGTTTATATAATACGATAGCCTCTGGTACTGTAAATATAGTTTATATAATACGACAGTCTCTGGTACTGTAAATATTGTGTTATATAATACGACATTCTCTGGTACTGTAAATATAGTTTATATAATACGACAGACTCTGGTACTGTAAATATAGTTCATATAATACGACAGTTTCTGGCCCTGTAAATATAGTTTATATGATACGATAGTCTCTGGTACTGTTAATATAGTTTATATAATACGATAGTCTCTGGTACTGTAAATATTGTGTTATATAAAACGTCAGTCTCTGGTACTGTTAATATAGTTTATATAATACGATAGTCTCTGGCCCTGTAAATATAGTTTATATGATACGATAGTCTCTGGTACTGTCCATATAGTTTATATAATACGACAGTCTCTGGTACTGTAAATATAGTTTATATAATACGACAGTCTCTGGCACTGTAAATAAAGTGTTATATAATACGACAGTCTCTGGTACTGTTGATATAGTTTATATAATACGACAGTCTCTGGTACTGTAAATATAGTTTATATAATAAGACAGTCTCTGGTACTGTTAATATAATTTACATAATACGTCAGTCTCTGGTACTGTAAATATAGTTTATATAATACGACAGTCTCTGGTACTGTAAATAAAGTGTTATATAATACGACACTCTCTGGTACTGTAAATATAGTTTATATAATAAGACAGTCTCTGGTACTGTAAATATAGTTTATATAATACGATAGCCTCTGGTACTGTAAATATAGTTTATATAATACGACAGTCTCTGGTACTGTAAATATTGTGTTATATAATACGACATTCTCTGGTACTGTAAATATAGTTTATATAATACGACAGACTCTGGTACTGTAAATATAGTTCATATAATACGACAGTTTCTGGCCCTGTAAATATAGTTTATATGATACGATAGTCTCTGGTACTGTAAATATAGTTTATATAATACGATAGTCTCTGGTACTGTAAATATTGTGTTATATAATACGTCAGTCTCTGGTACTGTAAATATAGTTTATATAATACGATAGTCTCTGGCCCTGTAAATATAGTTTATATGATACGATAGTCTCTGGTACTGTCCATATAGTGTATAATACGACAGTCTCTGGTACTGTAAATATAGTTTATATAATACGACAGTCTCTGGCACTGTAAATAAAGTGTTATATAATACGACAGTCTCTGGCACTGTAAATATAGTTTTATATAATACGACAGTCTCTGGCACTGTAAATATAGTTTATATAATACGACAGTCTCTGGTACTGTAAATATAGTTTATATAATACGATAGTCTCTGGCACTGTAAATATAGTTTATATAATACGACAGTCTCTGGTACTGTAAATATAGTTTATATAATACGATAGTCTCTGGTACTGTAAATATAGTTTATATAATACGACAGTCTCTGGTACTGTAAATATAGTTTATATAATACGACAGTCTCTGGTACTGTAAATATAGTTTATATAATACGACAGTCTCTGGCACTGTAAATATAGTTTATATAATACGACAGTCTCTGGTACTGTAAATATAGTTTATATAATACGATAGTCTCTGGCACTGTAAATATAGTTTATATAATACGACAGTCTCTGGTACTGTAAATATAGTTTATATAATACGACAGTCTCTGGTACTATAAATATAGTTTATATAATACGACAGTCTCTGGTACTGTAAATATAGTTTATATAATACTATATAGTCTCTGGTACTGTAAATATAGTTTATATAATACGACAGACTCTGGTACTGTAAATATAGTTTATATAATACGACAGTCTCAGGCACTGTAAATATAGTTTCATGAATCACGATGGCCCGCAGTAGAAAATAGGATGATACTGTATATACACGTATTTTTAGTCTGTAAATGCCCTCTTGATTATAAAAAAAAATACTTATCATTTTAACTTCCATTAAATAAAACGATATATCGTCCAAGTCAAAGGCCCTGGGGGTGCTTCCATCAGAACCAGCAAGAATGAATATTCAAAGATATAATGTTTTGCAAAATTGTTGTAAAAAAATAAGTTTATATTTGAAATTAGCATGTTCTTGTTTATCTTGCGAATAGAGCTTGGGCATACAGATTGGCTTATTTCTGTGTTGACTTGCTAGGCTGGATCGATATTGAGATTTTACAATGATCTGATGCCTGTACATTCATAAATCTGGTATGAATCACCAGTATAACTGTTCCGGAGTGTATAGCGTTGATGTTCATTTTATGGCTCTTATCCATTGCGTTAATCACAAAATGATAGCCTAAACGGAATATAACTAGTTATCCGTTCTCAAATTCACTATCCTTACTAGTGTGGAGTGTATATCAACACCGATTCGCAGACAGAGTGAAAGTCGTGATTAGATTACAGAAATCGAAATTGGACTCAATATCGATGGTTGATTTCACACCCACGCCCTACCTGGCGGTGTTGCAGTACTATCGAGTCTGTTGACAGACACTTACAATTTGAGGTATAATGTAGATTATATATTCTTACCTATCGTCTAATTAGATATTTAGAAGGAGCGTACACCTGTACGAGTAACAGATAACGGGGGTATGTTCCTTACATTTCCTACCTTAATTGCACTTAGTACAGGTATGTCTTACTGACCAGGTGTGTTCTTACTGACCAGGTGTGTGTGACAGGACTGTGTCTAGACAGGCCTAGCGGGACATCACTGGATACCTCAACCATACCTCAAATGGTCAACAAAATATGGAAAAGTCCTATCAAGTACATTTTGAGTTCAGGAATTAGCAAAATGCCAGACTAGCAATCAGAAAGACCATAAGGGTACCAGCATTATCGTATCACTGCATTTCTCCTGTATCATATTGTTGTATTGCTTTGCTGCAGACTTTAAACATGTAAGGTTTAAAACATGTTGTCGTGTTGTAATTCTTGAACATATTAAAAGATGGTAGTTTTGCTCTGTAATCATGATTTCTATAACGGAAATTGACACGATTGTTAAAAGGCCAATGGTTCAACAGACTAGATTTATATTGGTCCTAGAGACTAGTGGTTCCACAGACGAGTCGTGACAGTGCTGAGAATTGTTCAGAGGTATGTTAAACCACAGAAAAAAAATAACATTATATACAGCTGATCTGTTTCCCTATTTTGTGTGTGTTCCGAGGATACTTTTCGCTCTATAACACACGAGGTGTGGATGAGGACTAGATATACCGTATGAGGATACTCTATAATACACGTGGTGTGGTGAGGACTAGATATACCGTATGAGGATACTCTATAATACACGTGGTGTTGATGAGGACTAGATATACCGTATGAGGATACTCTATGATACACGTGGTGTGGATGAGGACTAGATATACTCTATAATACACGAGGTGTGGATGAGGACTAGATATACCGTATGAGGATATGACCAGAAGTAGCCACAGGTAATGTAGTTTTATATATATCATTATATACATGTATATAAGTGAGACCAAAAGTCACTGTCAAATTGATATGAACAAGATATTATTGGTTTACGTGTCTGTATCTCTCATTGATTTTTATTGCATGTAAAGATTTATATTGAGTGTATTTTTTTTCTAAATAAGAAACACGGCTCCAAGCTTTGTTTGCTGTGGTTCGAATCTCCCATCTTACACGATGATTGGCATGATGTTGATATCTGGTAAGAGTCACAATTACCACATCGTAAACTAGAATATTGTCATAGGTATCCTAGCCATCCTCTGTACCAGGTCCTGCCCTGGGTATCCTAGCCATCCTCTGTACCAGGTCCTGCCCTGGGTATCCTAGCCATCCTCTGTACCAGGTCCTGCCCTGGGTATCCTATCCATCCTCTGTACCAGGTCCTGTCCTGGGTATCCTAGTCATCCTCTGTACCAGGTCCTGCCCTGGGTATCCTAGTCATCCTCTGTACCAGGTCCTACCCTGGGTATCCTATCCATCCTCTGTACCAGGTCCTGCCCTGGGTATCCTATCCATCCTCTGTACCAGGTCCTGCCCTGTGTATCCTATCCATCCTCTGTACCAGGTCCTGCCCTGGGTATCCTAGCCATCCTCTGTACCAGGTCCTACCCTGGGTATCCTATCCATCCTCTGTACCAGGTCCTGTCCTGGGTATCCTAGCCATCCTCTGTACCAGGTCCTGACCTGGGTATCCTATCCATCCTCTCTACCAGGTCCTGCCCTGGGTATCCTATCCATCCTCTCTACCAGGTCCTGTCCTGGGTATCCTAGCCATCCTCTGTACCAGGTCCTGTCCTGGGTATCCTAGCCATCCTCTGTACCAGGTTATGTCCTGGGTATCCTAGCCATCCTCTGTACCAGGTCCTACCCTGGGTATCCTATCCATCCTCTGTACCAGGTCCTGTCCTGGGTATCCTAGCCATCCTCTGTACCAGGTCCTGTCCTGGGTATCCTAGCCATCCTCTATACCAGGTCATGTCCTGGGTATCCTAGCCATCCTCTGTACCAGGTCCTGTCCTGGGTATCCTAGCCATCCTCTATACCAGGTCCTGTCCTGGGTATCCTAGCCATCCTCTGTACCAGGTCCTGTCCTGGGTATCCTAGCCATCCTCTATACCAGGTCATGTCCTGGGTATCCTAGCCATCCTCTGTACCAGGTCCTGTCCTGGGTATCCTTTCCATCCTCTATACCATGTCCTGTCCTGGGTATCATATCCATCCTCTGTACCAGGTCCTGTCCTGGGTATCCTAGCCATCCTCTGTACCAGGTCATGTCCTGGGTATCCTATCCATCCTCTGTACCAGGTCCTGTCCTGGGTATCCTAGCCATCCTCTGTACCAGGTCATGTCCTGGGTATCCTAGCCATCCTCTGTACCAGGTCCTGCCCTGGGTATCCTAGCCATCCTCTGTACCAGGTCCTGACCTGGGTATCCTAGTCATCCTCTGTACCAGGTCCTGCCCTGGGTATCCTAGTCATCCTCTATACCAGGACCTGCCCTGTGTATCCTAGACATCCTCTGTACCAGGTCCTGTCCTGGGTACCCTAGCCATCCTCTATACCAGGTCCTGACCTGGGTATCCTAGCCATCCTCTGTACCAGGTCCTGTCCTGGGTACCCTAGCCATCCTCTATACCAGGTCCTGCCCTGTGTATCCTAGATATCCTCTGTACCAGGTCCTGTCCTGGGTACCCTAGCCATCCTCTGTACCAGGTCCTGCCCTGTGTATCCTAGACATCCTCTGTACCAGGTCCTGTCCTGGGTACCCTAGCCATCCTCTATACCAGGTCCTGACCTGGGTATCCTAGCCATCCTCTGTACCAGGTCCTGCCCTGTGTGTCCTAGCCATCCTCTGTACCCGTTCCTGTCCTGGGTATCCTAGCCTTCCTCTGTACCAGGTCCTGTCCTGGGTATCCTAGCCTTCCTCTGTACCAGGTCCTGCCCTGGGTATCCTAGCCATCCTCTGTACCAGGTCCTGATCTGGGTATCCTATCCATCCTCTGTACCAGGTCCTGCCCTGTGTGTCCTAGTCATCCTCTGTACCAGGTCCTGACCTGGGTATCCTATCCATCCTCTGTACCAGGTCCTGTCATGGGTATCCTAGCCATCCTCTGTACCGGGTCCTGTCATGGGTATCCTAGCCATCCTCTGTACCAGGTCCTGTCCTGGGTACCCTATCCATCCTCTATACCAGGTCCTGCCCTGTGTGTCCTAGTCATCCTCTGTACCAGGTCCTGTCCTGGGTATCCTAGACATCCTCTGTACCAGGTCCTACCCTGGGTATCCTATCCATCCTCTGTACCAGGTCCTGCCCTGGGTATCCTAGCCATCCTCTGTACCGGGTCATGTCCTGGGTATCCTAGCCATCCTCTGTACCAGGTCATGTTCTGGGTATCCTATCCATCCTCTGTAACATGTCCTGCCCTAGGTATCCTATCCATCCTCTGTACCAGGTCCTGTCCTGGGTATCCTAGCCATCCTATGTACCAGGTCCTGTCCTGGGTATCCTAGCCATCCTCTGTACCAGGTCCTGTCCTGGGTATCCTAGCCATCCTCTGTACCAGGTCCTGTCCTGGGTATCCTAGTCATCCTCCGTACCGGGTCCTGTCCTGGGTATCCTAGCCATCCTCTGTACCAGGTCCTGACCTGGGTATCCTAGCCATCCTCTGTACCAGGTCCTGTCCTGGGTATCCTAGCCATCCTCTGTACCAGGTCCTGCCCTGGGTATCCTATCCATCCGCTGCATCAGGTCCTGCCCTGGGTATCCTATCCATCCGCTGTATCAGGTCCTGCCCTGGGTATCCTAGCCATCCTCTGTACCAGGACCTGCCCTTAGTATCCTAGCCATCCTCTGTACCAGTTCCTGTCCTGTGTGTCCTAGCCATCCTCTGTACCAGTTCCTGTCCTGGGTATCCTAGCCACCCTCTGTACCAGGTCCTGCCCTGGGTATCCTATCCATCCTCTGTACCAGGTCCTGCCCTGGGTATCCTAGCCATCCTCTGTACCTGGTCCTGTTCTGGGTATCCTAGCCATCCTCTGTAACATGTCCTGCCCTAGGTATCCTATCCATCCTCTGTACAAGTTCCTGCCCTGGGTATTCTAGCCATCCTGTGTACCAGGTCCTGCCCTGAGTATCCTAGCCACCCTCTATACTAGGTCCTGCCCTGGGTATCCTAGCCATCCTCTATACCAGTTCCTGCCCTGGGGCACCTTGATATGTACGAATATCGAGCAGGCCTTGCATTATTTACAGCTAGACACTTATTTCCTGATTGGACGGACCAACTTATATCTCTGCAGCACTTTTTGATGCTATTGAGCTTTATTATATAGCCCTACGTAACACCAGTTTCTGGCTGTAATGTTATCGTCTAGATGCTTTGTTGTAATCATGCAGTCATGATGTTTAAAAAAGTTAAAATGTTACCATGCTGTAAACCAAGGGGTACTGTCTTGTAATTACATAGTTGCTATTCTGTAATTAAGGGATTACGGTGTTGTAGTTATATAATTACTGTGCTGTAATTAAGGGTTACGGTGTTGTAGTTATATATTTACTGTGTTGTAATTATATAATTACTCTGCTGTAATTAAGGGTTACGGTGTTGTAGTTATATAATTACTATTCTGTAATTAAGGGTTACGGTGTTGTAGTTATATATTTACTGTGCTGTAATTAAGAGTTACGGTGTTGTAGTTATATATTTACTGTGTTGTAATTAAGGAATACTGTGTTGTAATTATATAATTACTGTGCTGTAATTAAGGATTACGGTGTTGTAGTTATATAATTACTGTGTTGTAATTAAGGATTACTGTGTTGTAGTTATATATTTACTGTGTTGTAATTAAGGAATACTGTGTTGTAATTATATAATTACTGTGCTGTAATTAAGGATTACGGTGTTGTAGTTATATAATTACTGTGCTGTAATTAAGGGTTACGGTGTTGTAGTTATATATTTACTGTGTTGTAATTATATAATTACTGTGCTGTAATTAAGGATTACGGTGTTGTAGTTATATAATTACTCTGCTGTAATTAAGGATTACTGTGTTGTAATTATATAATTACTCTGCTGTAATTAAGGGTTACGGTGTTGTAGTTATATAATTACTATTCTGTAATTAAGGGTTACGGTGTTGTAGTTATATAATTACTGTGCTGTAATTAAGAGTTACGGTGTTGTAGTTATATATTTACTGTGTTGTAATTAAGGAATACTGTGTTGTAATTATATAATTACTGTGCTGTAATTAAGGATTACGGTGTTGTAGTTATATAATTACTGTGTTGTAATTAAGGATTACTGTGTTGTAATTATATAATTACTGTGCTGTAATTAAGGATTACTGTGTTGTAATTATATAATTACTCTGCTGTAATTAAGGGTTACGGTGTTGTAATTATATAATTACTATGCTGTAATTAAGCGGTTACGGTGTTGTAATTATATAATTACTGTGTTGTAATTAAGGATTACTGTGTTGTAATTATATAATAACTATGCTGTAATTAAGGGGTTACTGCATGTGTTGTTACTCTGCTTTAAAATACAGATATATTTATCATGATATAATTACAACTCTGCAATAATTGTTTGAAAATGATATAAGTATAGCTATGCTGTAATATAAGATATTTAGTTAATACGATGACATTATAACTACACCTATATATTTTCAATACAAGAGTTACGTTTCTGTAACGTTAAATCACTGTAATTAGTAACTCTGGTGTGGGCTCTCCCTGACATATATTACTGTACCAAGTATTCCCTCAGGATCCGGAGGTGTGTTTTCAACACCAATCGTAGACTCGTTGCTATATACAGAAAAGCTGAAATAAATAGAATAATTTCATCAGAGAGTATTGATCTCCGAGCGAAAAATTAATCAAGGCTACGTCTGATAGCATCTACATTAAATTCTCTCAAGGTATATTGTGATACTCGGCTCAGGTAGGCTGGTGCGAATTCTCTAAAGATTCGGGATACATTTATTACAGTCGTTTAATGTCTTGTAATTAATATAAAGCTGTGAAATGAACTGATCCAATATCTCATCCAGGACCACTGTACACGTCATACTGTCCAACAATGGGAACACCTGTCCATTTCTTTTGTCCTCATGTCCATTGATGGACATTCCAGGTATACAATAGTACCTTACCTGGTGTCGTAGTATCTAGTGGATAGTTCAATACCTTCTCCCCCAGTCATGATTTGTAAGATGCGACTAAATTCGTTGTCTTGTCTTGTCCAGACTATTTGCCCGTCGGTACTGCGTCACTGTTGGCTTGTTACCCATGTGAAGAAGGCAATGGGTTCTGTTTTCAAGTCGCGTCATACCAAAACGTTTCAAAGCGGTACCGTGCACCCTGATTGGCACCCTGCAATAAATGGGATTAACGGGAATTCGTTATATTGTCGAGAAGTAGACCGGGTTGGACACGCGAACGTGACAGCCACTTCAGTTCAAGAACACTACAAACAGTCTGAATGTCGGCCCTAGTCACAGAGATACCTTCCTCTCCCAAACTTCTATGTGTCCTGAGGTCATTTTATACACCAACTGCCCCGCTTGAATGTTCCATACCAGGAAGTTGTTAGGACTGAAATTCCGTGAAAACAATATTTCAGAATACAGTAGTCGACTTCCTAAGGAAACTTGTTTATAACGCTTTACCTAGAATTACAGTGATATCACACAATAGTGTAACCTAATAAAAACTCTACGTCAAGATGAAGCCTCTGAGAATGAGATGGTAAATTGTCTGGTTTGGTGACTAGATAGAGAATTCTATAAGACTTGAGAACCAATAGTCCCTACGTTAACAAGTTCTCGACACTGCGGGGCTAACCAAAGGCATCACGTCAATATGATCACGGGAGCACGGCAGTTCATGCTTCTCCATGTTTATGACAATGACCATGAATTTTAATGCTGATAACTATTCCTCCATGGATAATTTCCTGGAAT
>NC_047025.1:40975646-41108251 GCF_902652985.1 Pecten maximus | reverse complement strand
TAGACCTAACAACTATAGTCTCCCCGCTACATTACTGATACCTCAGCATTTGTATATGCCTGTGTGTTTTGTATATGCCTGTGTGTTTTGTATATGCCTGTGTGTTTTGTATGTGCCTGTCTGTGTATAGAACCTAAGTGGTCTGTGTGGAAGGCTAGGGTATCAGTCACGTATTCTACCATAAAGAAGTGGCAGTATAATGACTGTATTTTGCTGTTTTAAGGGAAGTAACTCCTACTGCTCTAGTTTAGTATTGTACAGCTAAGGTCATATAAGAATGGCCTCCCCTGTGTGTGAGATACATGTGTGTGGTAGATCTATCTGTGTTGTGGGAGGCTGTGGTATATCTGTGTTTGTCTCTTTGTGATAGTGTGGAACTGATGCCGACTTTATAGTGCTACCTCACTGAAGTTTACTGCCGAAGACACCCAGCAAGACACCTGACCTGGTCACATGATACTGACAATGGGCAAGCCAGTCGTACCACTCCATAAAAGTGAGCTGAGCGCTAAGCAGAAGCAGAAACTACCATTTCTATAAACTCTGGTATGTCCCTGCCAGGGAACAGAACCCAACGCCTTCCTCATAATGAGAATGCTCAACCAGAGGCCAAAAGTGAGACAGTGTCAGGGGAGACACTAGGGAGGAAAAAGTTGTCAAGAAAGTTGACCATAACCAGTTCATGTATATGGTACCTTTACACTAACCTCTAATTACAGTAAATATGTTTATAAGAAATCCTAATCATGGACCAGAGGAGATAGCTCCTCATATTGGAAATTTGTTATAGGGGTTTTAAACATATAAGGTTGGGCCAAATAAGAGATTTCAAGTCTGACTGTCTTCATAATAAGCAGAAAATTTTAGTTTCCCCAACAAATACTTTACACCCTGATCACTATAAAGGATTAGTTACCTGGTGTTTGACATGGGGGTATCGGTTGTTGTCATTAGGGTCAGATGAAGGCATCTGAAAGGAAAGGTAATATATAAGGCATTAGGTATCTAATTAACATTGTACATCTTTATTCAGTAAATATGTATCTTACTTACATTGTACACCAATATATCAAATACATGGCAACACAAAATTATCTGCCGTTAAATAACTGGTCATAGTTGTACACGTATGAAAACATAACCAGTGATTTTGGGACTCTGATATTTGAGTACTGGACACATGATTTTTTTTCTGTGGCACCCACATTCTACAAAAATTACAGTTAACAAATTACGAATTCTTATTCTGTTCAGTCTTAAAACAAAATGATATCAGAACATAAATCAATTTTGAAGAAATGAACACATATTTGGTTTAGTCAACAGAGAGATGCATGGAAGTATTTTCATTTGCATCAAGAGACTGTATCAATAACAATAAAAGTTAGGATGGTGTGACCTACTTTTCCAAGCACCTGCTTTTTGAGAGCCTGGTAACGCTCTTGCAGCTGCTCCGCCATCAACTTGAACTGATCTCGTTCGCTGACACATTGTGCTAGTTCCTTACTGAGGATGAGAAGTGCCTCACACTTACTGTCAAGCTTCCTCTTACATATTTGGTACTGTAACAGACATATAGAAGTACACAAAATGCACCAAAATTGGAATTAACAGTTTACTGATTTTTTTTTACATGTTCCTCAGCCTAATAAAATAGCCTACACAATGATATATATGTGAAATCTTTTGAATTTTTTCAAGTAACTAAAGAGTTGTTTCATGCCTGCCCTGTTTGTGCAAGAATTTGTCATATAGAACAGTATAGAGTTGTTTCATGACTTATCATTCAAGAGTCTAAACTCTTCCCCATGGTGTTGGACTGTTTCCTTCCTTCTTTCACAGGACAGTTACAGTGTAACGGACTAGAACAGTTCTCATACAGATGCATGGAACTGATGCATCAGAAACTTAACAAGTAAAAGTCTGGTTGAGTCAGAGTAAGTTTTTACCTATACTCTGAATTGAAAGATATTAGCACAATTGACCCCTGTGACCATGAAAGTATGTCAAGGTCGTCCATTTGAACAAACCTGACACATTTGCAGGTGCCCATCCATCACAAGATGCTATATATAATATGCCCAATAATGTCTCTATATCTCTTGGTATGAAAAGAAGTTATTTCACATCTTAACAAATCCTGTGGTCATTAAAGTAGATCTAAGTTAATATCATAATTATATGAGCATCTGATAGCATGCTACTTTGTGGGAAAATATGACTGACAGTTCAGTTGGCTGCTTGGTTTAATAAATTGAGAACGTTAACGTTTTGGTAGCTAGCTATAGGCCTACTGCACAGGAGAGTAATTCGGTATAGATCTAGCACTTTATTGGAATTTGATTTGATTTTCCGTTTTAGAAAAACGAAAATATGTTCAGAAAATATCGTAAAAACTTCGTTAAAAAGTATCGTCACCATCTGATAATCCCTAAACATGACTGGATTTCGCCAACATCTGTTGGTCCAGGTTTGTTTACCAGACGTTCTCAACAAATGTTCAGTAGGCCTACTTAGCGATTCATTTTTACCTCTGTCCGTAACGTTTCAAATCTGGATTGTCTTCTGGCTATCTCATCGTCGCTGATCCGGCGAGATGTCATGATGTCGACATGGCACAATATCGGTGTTGTTTTCTATCGATTGACATTTGCCGCATCAATGCGGCGTACTAAACAAAGTTAAGTCCGCCGTTTACAGCTCTGAAGTGACAAGAACGAAGCAACGAAAACTGTTGCTAAATATTTCAACAAGTAGATCTACTTGAACGAAAAAACTATGACATAATACTGTTGATTTTTATTGGTACCCGTATAACTAGAATAAATTGCTTGGCATTCATAAATTACACAACCATAGATAGACAAGAAGGCCATCGCTTCACGATTCACCGTGGTTCCTTTCGGAAATTATGTTCACGCTTGAAGGGGAGGTTACTCTAATAGAAAAACAGACTTTCACTTTGTCGACTGGTACCGCAACAGAGCTGTCAGTTAGCAGTGCGCTACCTGTACACGAGGACACGGAGTAGGGAGAGAACATCGATAGCGTTACAGGCAGATCAACAGAGAGCGACTGGGTCATGGCGGGCTCACGGAAATACACAGAGAGAGACAATCCAAGGGAATTGTTTAAAAACTTGTATGCCAAAGCTACTGCTCTAGGGTTGAGTGAAAAAGATTGGAAAAAATTGGACGCTCTCAGAGATATCAGGAAAGGTACCGCAAAGAAACCTTTTGTTGTTCGCGTGGTGGAAAAAGTATGTTTATTCACTTTGATACTTTGTGCTGTTTTACTGTTTATCATTGTGACTGAGTGGCCAGTGAGTAACAACAAACTTTTATTTGTTTGGTTTAAAGTTCAAGACCTTGATCCATATCATGAACAATGTTTGGTTGAAATGAGTGAGTCTATCAGTGACTATGTTCGCCCTCCAGTGGACTGCAGTTTTTGTGAAGGAGTTACACAAATTGACAGAATAACAAACATCACACGAGAACAGTTTGAAGCAAAATATGCATATTCTGGTCGACCAGTTGTTGTCGAAGGATCTACAGCCAATTGGACGGCAATGAATGTGTTCTCTTTTAAATTCTTCAAAAAAATTTATTCTGAAGATAGCCCATCTTTGGTTAATTCAGACACAAATTGTCAATTTTTTCCGTATGCTACAAGTTTTGAAAATCTTGGCGAAGTGTTCAATATGAGTGAAGAGCGTGCCTTGATGAAAGATGGATTTGAACCATGGTATATTGGATGGTAAGATTTATCTTAAATTTGATGTGAAAACAATAGTTTCTGGTATATGTATGTTCCTTCATATTTTTCTACTTAAGGGTCGGTCTACCTTAAATCCTAATTAAGTGTTACATTTAGTTTGACATTAATGAATGATATTGGATGCATGCATCTTATATATATGCTAATTATAACTGGTACATGTTATGTGTGAAACACAAATCTACAGTCTCGCGCCCCAATCTTCTTCCTTATCAGAACCAGATGTAAACCACACTAATTTTTAATAAGCGATAGTGTGACTTTCACAAGGGGTTGAGAATGGTTATTCTTTAAAATCAACTATTCATCAAAAGTAAATAAATGCATGTTTTTACATAATCAACACGGAACCAAAAATAAATGCAGTATTATTGGGAAACTTGTAGAAAGTGATGTATAATACCATCATATTAACCAATGGACACGTAAACCACTCCTGGCTACATGTATTGCCCTGCGGCATTGAATTGTTTTACTGAATGTTTGTTGAGATGGTTGACAAATTACAGCCATGATCCATCACATTGTTTACAGGCCTTTATACCCATAATCTAATGTCTTCTCTGCACAATATCCTCATACTTGTTTTTCAGCAGATTGATTTTGTTAAAAAAAAATCATGATGACAACACTTTGTACACTCTCGGGGATGATATCTTACATTTCTGGCACATAATTAAACTCTGGTAATCTATATAGCTACGACACAAAACACTTACATGTGACACAGAGGTCAGATTTCTGACAGGTCAGGTATCTCGCTCTGTTGTTCATAGCGAGAGGATGAATGTACAAAATTACAAATAGTGAGAAACATAAGGATATGACTGAGGTTAGAGTGATTACAACACTTTATCATTAGAATAACCTCATTAGAAAAAACTCATTGGAATAAACTCATTAGAATAAAGTCATTTGAATAAACTCATAATACACTCATTAGAATAAACTCATTATAATACACTTATTATAATACACTCATTAGAATTAATTAGAATAAACTCATTATATGACACTCATTAGAATTAATTCATTAGAATAAACTTATTTTCAATTTTCATTTTTTTTTTAAATTTTTTTACACGAAACTTTTAATGCAACAATAATATGATGACTTTTTTTTTTTTTTTAGTATTATGTTTTACAATTGATGTTACCTTATAATTATTGTATTAAAAATAAAACAAAAGATAATTAGAAAGAAAGAATGAAAAAAAAAAAAGAAAGAAAGAAAGAAGAAAGAAAGACTTTAAAAGAAAGAAAGAGATGATAAAGAATGAGAGCCCTCTTGTATGAGGACACATTATTGTCAAAGAGCTGACCCTGGGGCTCCCCAACCCCGGCAGCTTTCTAATAGATGGGGGATTAAAATTGATTTGTTGGAAAAAAAAAAAAAAAATTATTTGAATAAACTCATTATGATACACTCATTAGAATTAATTAATTTGAATGAACTCATTATAAAACACTTATTATAATACACTCATTAGAATTAATTTATTAGATTACACTCATTATAAAGCATTGATTAGAATAAACTCATCAGAATGTATTCATTGAAATAAAATCATTAGAGTACGCTTATTATAATTAACTCATTTAAATAAATTTATTAGAATAAACTGGACATTAGATGACACTCATTATAATACACTCATTAGAATAAATTCATTGGGATACACTCATTAGATTAAACTCAGAATGATCTCATTAGAATACACTCATTAGATTAAACTCAGAATGATCTCATTAGAATACACTCATTAGAATACACTCAATCAAATACACTCATTAGAATACACTCAATCGAATACACTCATTAGAATACACTCAATCGAATACACTCATTAGAATACACTCATTAGAATACACTCAATCGAATACACTCATTAGAATACACTCAATCGAATATACACTCATTAGAATACACTCATTAGAATACACTCAATCGAATACACTCATTAGAATACACTCAATCGAATACACTCATTAGAATACACTCAATCGAATACACTCATTAGAGTACGTACACTCATTAGAGTACACTCATTAGATAGCAGTCATTTGAATAAACTTATCAAGGAAATATAGATTTGCTTGGAGGCCTTGAAAAAGTACATTGTGAATGCAGAAGAAATACCTGTATGTGCTGTAAGATATAGAGGATATCTATCAGTGCCTTCAGTAATACCAAATATATTTCACAAGTGTGGCTAATATTTTGATACTTTTCACTTGTGAAAAATATGAAAAGATTAGCCACACTCGTGAAATATACTTGGTATTACTGAAGACACTAGTACTGTTAAGATATATTCTGTTTATTATATTTTATAGCAAATATACTGAGGCAGCCTAATCTCTCCCAGAATTTATTGCGATCCCGGTCAACGGCTCACAAATGTACTCCAAATCGTGATGTATTCTATCTTGCATTATATATATGGCGTCATATATAATATGATGGAGAGCTGTATGCAAATCTTAAATTTCTCCATTGTTGTTTGTAAGCAGTGTTCTGATTGGTTTAAATCAGAAAAAGATATATTTTTCACTAGTGAAAATGCTAGTGAAAAATATCAATTTTACAGTATAGAATTAAATGAAGATCAACACCTTCCTTTGTCAAGATGGCTTTATTACTACTCAATCAAAGGATGACTACTACCTGCAATACATACACATAATATAATGATTAGTTATCTCCTCCCCCAGGGACAGGTTTTTTATGGGTAGCAGAAAAACTAACACAAGAGAGCGTCCATCGCAGAGGTAAAGAGGAATGACGATCAGTGTCCAGAATTAGTGCGTGACAAACTCTCCGAAACAATAATAAACATGGAATAAGAACACAAAAGTGAAGAGTCATATCTCATCCAAAGGCTGTGTCCAACACACACATTAAGAACCAAAGAGCAATTACTGTCCCTTCACAATGGAGTAGCACTACACAAGTTAGCCTTGAGCGACTTCATCCATCACTAGAGGTGTTCGTAAGAGGTGATTGACGACGTCCTGATCTCAGCATCTCCTTTCTGTCCAGCCTGATTGTATGGCTGAAGACGTGCAAGGGCACGAGGCAATTTCGGAGTTGAAACAGCATCATATGTGGGCTGAATAGGCTGATCTGGAGAGTCAATATGTGGCGTTGGGGTATGTGTCCGGGTGGAAGGTTCCTGTACTTTTCTAGGTGTCACAGCATCATTGAGCTCAACAGCTGGCAGACAGGCTGGCGCGACTGGGCTAGCATCTGTTGGTTGAGAACTGACTGAAGGAGGTCGATCAATCGGTACTCCGGAAGTGCAGACTGGATTATCAGCGTAGACTTTTCGTGTTGACACAGGCTTGCCTAAATGTGTCTGGCTTGACGGTATAGTGGGCAGTTGGGACTGAGTTGGTGTATCCGTTGCCTGTATGCCTGTTGGATTACTTTGAAAAGGTGTAAACTTCCGGAGGTGCTGACGGTTCCTGATAGTGACACGTCCTGTGCCATCCACGCGAATTACATACTGGTGGTATTGCCGTACCTCCACTACTACACCAGTCCGGTCCCATCGCCTAGGGTGGTTTCCCATCAAGTTTTGCAAATACACATGATCACCAACTTTCAGTGATGGCAAAAGGTGAGTGTGCTCGCTCCAACGTTCATGTTCCCTTGAATGACGTTTGGCCAGGGCCATTTCACGGTGGGTTAGGATCTCTCTCCATGTCTCATGCGGTGAGTATCTACCCATTGGGATAGGGATTGCATCCCGAATAGGTCGTCCAAACAAAACTAACGCTGGTGATGCCTTGGTCTCTGGGTCGATAGAGTTCCTGTACATCAGTAGTGCTTGCTGGAATGTATCCACATCAAGAAACCCTGTGGGTGAGATGTTATCCATGAGCATACGTTTCACCGTCTTTACGGCTAACTCAGCTCTGCAGTTAGCATGGGGGTTGGCAACCGATGAGACCCTATGTCTGACTCCCCAGGACCTCAGGAACTCCTGTGTCTTTCCAGCTGTAAACTGTGGTCCACCATCAGATGTTAACTCCTCCGGAATACCAAATGTCACAAATGTTTCTCTTAGACGCCGAACAAGACCCTCTGCACCAAACTCAGACCTATAGACCATAGGCCAATTGGAATACCTGTCAACAATCACAACATAGTCTGTGCCATTGAACGAGAAGTAATCACTACAGATCATCTGGAATGGGTAATCTGGTATTGCAAGCTCAGACGGGGGTTGCATTGGGTTTGATTTGGCCATCTGGTGGCAGTGTTGGCATTGGTCTCTTATTCTTGCAATATCAATTGTGATGTCTGGCCAATATACAGAGTCCATAGCCCGCGTACGCATTGCACTGACACCCTGATGAGCGGCATGTAGAGCTGCAAGCACAGGTTTGCGGAGTGCAGGTGGGATGACAATTCGTTGGCCCATAAGAACTACACCATCAACGACACACATGCTGGCGCTATAGCGCTGATAAGGTTGCAAGTCGACCGGTAACTCCCTACTATGGAAACCCGGCTTGCAAATGGTGGATGAGTTGAACAAATGTGTGGTCTGATGCTGTAGCTTCACGTACCATGTCCCATGTAATCACATTGACAGCAGCACTCAGGGAGTTTGTTGCGGCTGCAACAACTGAGCTATCATCTGCTGTGTCATTATCATCATAGTGCTGACAAATACTTCTCAGTGCATCATGACGAAGTAGCGGATTTGTGAAGGAAAGTTGATCCAACTCCGGTGGCTCACTCGGAAGGTGAAGGCGATCAGGAGAACTAGAGGGGTGTTGTGAAGCGGCATCTGGTCCTAAGTTCCTTTTACCTGGCACATGTACAACCTTGAATCGAAAAGCTAAAGTTTTTTCCTTGAGGTTTAGGAGACGTCTGTTGCCAATCTCACAAAGTGACCTGTCGTTCAGAATCTGCAGTAGGGGTTTGTGGTCTGTGGCCACGATGAGGTTCTTGCATCCCAAGACATAATAGCGAGTTTGATGAAGTGCATAAACAACAGCTAAAGCTTCGCCCTCAACAGGGGAGTATCAGCTCTCTGCAGGATGGGTGAATCTGCTACCAACCAGACACAATTTCCAGCCATCAGGACAGCAGGCAGGAGTTTCCGCTGAGCACTCACAGTACTTCTGCATTAAGAAGAACCCAACGCCATCCACAGACCAATCAGTTGACAGGCATGTCAACCGATCAGGGTCAAACAAGCGAACACCGTCCTTCATTTCTTGAATGATGATCGTCTTAGATTGATGGAACAGTCTGTCCAGGTCATCAGTCCAAAGGAACTGCGTAGAAGGCTTCAGTAGGGCACGGAATGGCTTCATCTGTTGAGTCATTGAGAATGCATAGGCCCCTTGATTGATGAGACCAAACCAGGCTCTGGCACCACTGATGTCCTTTGGTGTGGGAAAATTCCTGATGGAATCCAAAAATTTTGAGCTGGGTCGGATGTTAGTTGGTGTGATTGTGAGACCTGCAAAGTCAACTTTGTCCTGGGCAAACTGGAATTTTTTGGGGTTCAAAGTGATGCCATTGTGTGCGCAAAGGTCAAGCCAGTTGCATGTCTGGAAGAACGATGCCTCTATTGAGGGAGCCCACATGCAGGTGTCGTCCACACATTTGACTTTATCCTGGAAATTAGAGATGATGGCATCGAAGCGCTGATTGTAAGCATCGCCACTTGCCAGGAAACCTTGAGGTGCAACCTTGTATCTGTACCGTCCCCATGGTGTGATAAAAGTGGTGAAATGGCGGTCCTCCTCACGAATGGGCACAGAGTGATACCCGTTCCATGCATCAGTCACTGTCTTCTTCATGTCTTGAGGGACTCGGTCGGCCAAATGGAAGGGGCTTGGCACATGGTGGGTCTGTCGAACAGAATGTCGATTTTGTGGCTGTAGATCGACAGTACGTCTGGGAGAGCCATCGGCTTTAGCAGTCACCACCATCCTCGAACACCAGGTTGTTGGTGTGTTGGAAGTAACATGTTCAAGTACTCCTATGCGAACATCCCTCTCAAGGTCAGCATGAACTTTTTCTTGCCAGTGAATAGGAACTAGAGCTGGCTTATGGACAGCTACAGGTTTGGCATCAGGGTCGACATGGAGGTGCAAGGGCTCACAGTTCATGAGTGGCAGTGGTTGGTGTTCACACACATTGAAGGTCGTAGCACCGTAATAGTCCAGTAGCCAATCCTTCAATGCCTCCACATTGTTTTCAGTTGCAGTTAAACCTGGTGGTAGGGTGGTAGGTAATGGTGGTGGTGTTTGCTGGCGTCTTGGGCAAGAGCACATCATGTAATCGGAGTCCTCCATAGAAGCGGCAGTGTCCGAAGGCATGGGGTCCATGGTCATGGGGAAGTCTGTATGGATAACCCCCAAAGTGGCAAGGGCCTCTCTACAAAGAAATGCCTTCTCCATGGATTCAGAGACATAACAGAGCAAACGAGTTGATTGTGTAGATCCAGCATAAGTTGGAATGACGATATCCACCACAATGGCCCCGATCATGCCAAGGTTCTCCTTTATGGCACCCCGCATCACGAGTTTGACTGGAAGGAGGTCCTGCTTCTGTATACCCAGGGTCTTGGCTGTCTCTAGGGGTATTATTGAACTCTGGCACCCGGTATCTGCCACCATGGATATATTAACAGATTTAAGCTTAGATGTGTCCTTTATGGGCTGTCCAAATGACTCATGATCCTGAGGCAGCACGCTCATGGTTACCAAGAGCATAGGATGAGGTTTGGATGGGCGAGCAACCCATTGTCCGTCAAACACATGATGATCCAGTGGTGAGGTGTTGCCTTGCTTTGTCCATGTCCGAGATGCCCTGTCCTTGGAGCCCGACTTTATAGATCCCCCATTCGATGTTGTGGTGCACAGTTGGTCATAAACATAGCTAGCCTTATCTTCCTCTGTGTTTACTGGGGGTGATCGGCCTTTGTTCTAAAGGATGCATCCCTATGGCCCCAGGCTCCGCAAGCGGTGCATTTGCTACAGCATGTGGTATAATGGCCTTTAACAGAGCATTTGGCACAAGTAAATGTCCAGGCGTCACAGCTCCGGGAGCGAGTTTTCCTGTCATTTTTTGACCCGTGAGAGGAACCACCACAGGCCCAACATTTGGCGCCAGAAGGTGCTGGGGATTTTTGGGCCTCACGAGTAGCACATATGGCACCTGCGGAGTCTCCAACTGCACTCTTCGTCATTTTACCTTGCTCCTTTTGAGCAATAAATGACACAACCTCCTCCAAGGTACGGTCTGTCTTTGGGTCACCCAACAAGTCTGACATAATTTCAGGGTCAGCAATACCCCTCACCAGGTTGTCCTTTATCATCTCATCACTGTAGTCAAACACATGAGTACAATGTTGTTCCTTACAGGCGGATTTGTACTGGCATAATGCAGCCTGGCCTCGGAGACAAGCTAGGAATGTCCCGATACCAGTTCCAGGTGACTGGGTCATCCTGCTGAGCTTCATGCGGTGTACCAGGGTGCTCTCGTCCTTGACAGCCAAGCGTTTGATGGCTGCCAGAAGGTCTGCCTCTGTCATATTGGCAACATCTCGCTGAATATCACTGAGTAAGTGTGTACGCAAATCATTATCACAGCAGTAAAACAATGCGGTAGGCAGGACATTATCGGCTATGGCCATTCCCACCTTATACATGTCCCATTGTCTAGTAAATGCTGACCATTGGTCTGGGTCACATCCAGCTGATATGGTAGGCGAGTCCAACTTCAGATGGCGCTGTTGCGGAAGTTGTGCAGGAGGAGGAATGGGTACAGCATGCGCAGTCCTGTCGTGAATCTGAAGGGCTATGGCCAGGCCAGCTGCAAAGTCAGCTGCAAGATCCTGAGACTTCCATTCACATCCCTGTACTGGACAATGTATGCAGGGCATGGTTGTAGACACTGGTGCAAATCTCTCAGGACTACGATGGAGGTGAGGATGTCGGCAGTGCTCGATCAAATCATAGATGTGATGGTAGCAGTCATAAATGAAGATCAACACCTTCCTTTGTCAAGATGGCTTTATTACTACTCAATCAAAGGATGACTGCTACCTGCAATACATACACATAATATAATGATTAGTTAAGAATGAATAAATTTCAATATTTCACAGGTAAAAATGTAATTATCGGTGTATTTACGACATTACGGAAGAAATACCTGTATGTGTGGTACAGATATCAGTATATATTACAACATTACGGGAGAAATACCTGTATGTGTTCTACAGATATCAGTGTATTACAGCATTACATAAGAAATACTTGTATGTGTTCTACAGATATCAGTGTATTACAACATGACATAAGAAATACAGGGGCCGCAGTGGCCGAGTGGTTAAGGTGTCCCGACACTTTAACACTAGCCCTCCACCTCTGGGTTGCGAGTTTGAAACCTACGTGGGGCAGTTGCCAAGTACTGACCGTAGGCCGGTGGTTTTTCTCCGGGTACTCCGGCTTTCCTCCACCTTCAAAACCTGGCACGTCCTTAAATGACCCTGGTTGTTAATAGGACGTTAAGCAAAAGCAAACCAAACCAAACATAAGAAATACCTGTATGTGTTCTACAGATATCAGTGTATTACAACATTATACACTTATTTTGTGTATCCACCATACACAACCTTGTGGCATCGTGGTATTTAAACCTTTTGTACTGTATAATATTGTAATATTTTAGGACCCTGATTCCTTCCTCAATGGCAGAACATTTCTGTTTTCTAATGCCTCATTTTTGGTCCTTTTTGTTGCTCAATAGATCTAGAGTGAGGGCGCAGTGAAAGCTAAATTTGCTAGAGCGCCGCACATGTAGTCTAAGGTAAAGATCAGAGGTACATGGTTCAATTGACACTAATTACCCATGCATGTCAGTTTGTGTTTCTTGGGAATTGGAGATATATATGGGCCTCAGACTCTGTGCTGTTGTAGTTGTATCCTTGGGCAAGACACTTTACCCTTATTGCTCTGGATGAGATGTGAAGGGCCTCCCATATTTTGTTCAATGAGGTAGTCACCAACTACTACAAGACAAGGATACCCTGCCTCAAAATGACCTTGGCTTTTCACAGGGCGATAAACCAAGCTAACAAGCAATAGAGAAAGGTAATACATTACCATGTTGGAACTGTACCGAGACAAAATAGTACAAACAATGGTAATTACATCCATGTTCTCATTATAATGTGGCTGGTGGTTTGTCATGTCTAGGTTATGATATTTCACTGTGATAGCACTTTAAAATGCCTTATTGAATGGCTCCTATATTGGTCATTGTCAGGGTCTGGAGGAAAGGTAGGAGGTCTATTCAAGCCAAGTGTTTAATTTCAGGGTCTGGAGGAGAGGTAAGGAAGTCTGTTGGCCAAGTGTTTAATATCAGGGTCTGAAGGAGAGATAGGAAGTCTATTGGCCAAGTGTTTAATATCAGGGTCTGAAGGAGAGATAGGAAGTCTATTGGCCTAGTGTTTAATATCAGGGTCTGAAGGAGAGATAGGAAGTCTATTGGCCTAGTGTTTAATATCAGGGTCTGAAGGAGAGATAGGAAGTCTGTTGGCCAAGTGTTTAATATCAGGGTCTGAAGGAGAGATAGGAAGTCTATTGGCCTAGTGTTTAATTTCAGGGTCTGGAGGAGAGATACATTGTAGGAAGTCTATTGGCCAAGTGTTTAATTTCAGGGTCTGAAGGAGAGATAGGAAGTCTATTGGCCAAGTGTTTCATTTCAGGGTCTGGAGGAGAGATACATTGTAGGAAGTCTATTGGCCAAGTGTTTAATTTCAGGGTCTCGAGGAGAGATAGGAAATCTGTTGGCCAAGTGTTTAATATCAGGGTCTGAAGGAGAGATAGGAAGTCTATTGGCCAAGTGTTTCATTTCAGTGTCTGGCTATTGGCCAAGTGTTTCATTTCAGGGTCTGGAGGAGAGATAGGAAATCTATTGGCCTAGTGTTTAATTTGAGGGTCTGGCTATTGGCCAAGTGTTTCATTTCAGGGTCTGGAGGAGAGATAGGAAGTCTATTGGCCAAGTGTTTAATTTCAGGGTCTGGCTATTGGCCAAGTGTTTCATTTCAGGGTCTGGAGGAGAGATACATTGTAGGAAGTCTATTGGCCAAGTGTTTAATTTCAGGGTCTCGAGGAGAGATAGGAAATCTATTGGCCAAGTGTTTAATATCAGGGTCTGAAGGAGAGATAGGAAGTGTTTAATTTGAGGGTCTGAAGGAGAGATAGGAAATCTATTGGCCAAGTGTTTAATATCAGGGTCTGAAGGAGAGATAGGAAGTGTTTAATTTGAGGGTCTGAAGGAGAGATAGGAAATCTATTGGCCAAGTGTTTAATTTGAGGGTCTGAAGGAGAGATAGGAAGTGTTTAATTTGAGGGTCTGAAGGAGAGATAGGAAGTCTATTGGCCTAGTGTTTCATTTCAGGGTCTAGAGGGGAGATAGGAAATCTATTGGCCAAGTGTTTAATTTGAGGGTCTGAAGGAGAGATAGGAAGTCTATTGGCCTAGTGTTTAATTTCAGGGTCTGGAGGAGAGATAGGAAGTCTATTGGCCAAGTGTTTAATTTGAGGGTCTGAAGGAGAGATAGGAAGTCTATTGGCCAAGTGTTTAATTTCAGGCCTGGAGGAGAGATAGGAAGTCTATTGGCCAAGTGTTTAATTTCAGTGTCTGGAGGACAGATAGGAAGTCTATTGGCCTAGTGTTTAATTTCAGGGTCTGGAGGAGAGATAGATAATCTATTGGCCTAGTGTTTAATTTCAGGCCTGGAGGAGAGATAGGAAGTGTTTAAGTTCAGGGTCTCGTAGAAAGATAGGTAATCTATTGGCCTTGTGTTTAATATCAGGGTCCCAAGGAGAAATTGGAAATCTGATTTATCCTGTCGACAAGTTTTCACTTCCAGTTGTGCTGGTAGTGTCAATATATATTTTGAGATTCATACATGTAGCTAATGAAAGTTGTCCCAAGGTTTTTATTACTTATTGATTGCTGGGGTCTACCCATTGGTAAACATATAAACTAGCCAAAGCAAAACATCTTACTTAATGTATCGACTGGAAGGCTGTGGACACAGAGCCATTTCTCACTGGTTGTAGACTAAAGGTGGCTGGCATGTCTATCAAAGCACTAACAGAGTCTGTCCCAGCACACGATCTAGACGACAGGGCTGACCTAACATGGCCTGTCTCTCACAGCACACGATCTAGACGACAGGGCTGACCTAACAGAGTCTGTCCCAGCACACGATCTAGACTACAGGGCTGACCTAACAGGGTATGTCTGTCCCAGCACAAGATCTAGACTACAGGGCTGACCTAACAGGGTATGTCTGTCCCAGCACACGATCTAGACTACAGGGCTGACCTAACAGGGTATGTCTGTCCCAGCACACGATCTAGACTACAGGGCTGACCTAACAGGGTATGTCTGTCCCAGCACACGATCTAGACTACAGGGCTGACCTAACAGGGTATGTCTGTCCCAGCACACGATCTAGACGACAGGGCTGACCTAACAGGGTATGTCTGTCCCAGCACACGATCTAGACTACAGGGCTGACCTAACAGGGTATGTCTGTCCCAGCACACGATCTAGACTACAGGGCTGACCTAACAGGGTATGTCTCTCACAGCACACGATCTAGACTACAGGGCTGACCTAACAGGGTATGTCTCTCACAGCACACGATCTAGACGACAGGGCTGACCTAACAGGGTATGTCTCTCACAGCACACGATCTAGACTACAGGGCTGACCTAACAGGGTATGTTTGTCCCAGCACACGATCTAGACTACAGGGCTGACCTAACAGGGTCTGTCTGTCCCCAGCACACGATCTAGACTACAGGGCTGACCTAACAGGGTATGTCTCTCACAGCACACGATCTAGACGACAGGGCTGACCTAACAGGGTATGTCTGTCCCAGCACACGATCTAGACTACAGAGCTGACCTAACAGGGTATGTCTCTCACAGCACACGATCTAGACTACAGGGCTGACCTAACAGGGTATGTCTGTCCCAGCACACAATCTAGACTACAGGGCTGACCTAACATGGTATGTCTGTCCCAGCACACGATCTAGACGACAGGGCTGACCTAACAGGGTATGTCTGTCCCAGCACACGATCTAGACGACAGGGCTGACCTAACAGGGTATGTCTGTCCCAGCACACGATCTAGACTACAGGGCTGACCTAACAGGGTATGTCTGTCCCAGCACACGATCTAGACGACAGGGCTGACCTAACAGGGTATGTCTCTCAGCTAGATCTCACTAGACTACAGGGCTGACCTAACAGGGCTGTCTATCACAGCACACGATCTCAACAAACATGGCTGACCTAACAGGGCTGATCTAACAGGGCTGACCTAACATGGCCTGTCTCTCAGCTAGATCTCACTAGACTACAGGGCTGACTTAACATGGCCTGTCTCTCAGCTAGATCTCACTAGACTTCAGGGCTGACCTAACAGGGTATGTCTCTCACAGCACACGATCTAGACTACAAGGCTGACCTAACAGGGTATGTCTCTCACAGCACACGATCTAGACGACAGGGCTGACCTAACAGGGTATGTCTCTCACAGCACACGATCTAGACTACAGGGCTGACCTAACAGGGTATGTCTCTCACAGCACACGATCTAGACGACAGGGCTGACCTAACAGGGTATGTCTCTCACAGCACACGATCTAGACTACAGGGCTGACCTAACAGGGTATGTCTGTCCCAGCACACGATCTAGACTACAGGGCTGACCTAACAGGGTATGTCTGTCCCAGCACACGATCTAGACTACAGGGCTGACCTAACAGGGTATGTCTGTCCCAGCACACGATCTAGACTACAGGGCTGACCTAACAGGGTATGTCTGTCCCAGCACACGATCTAGACTACAGGGCTGACCTAACAGGGTATGTCTGTCCCAGCACACGATCTAGACGACAGGGTTGACCTAACAGGGTATGTCTCTCACAGCACACGATCTAGACGACAGGGTTGACCTAACAGGGTATGTCTCTCACAGCACACGATCTAGACTACAGGGCTGACCTAACATGGTATGTCTGTCCCAGCACACGATCTAGACGACAGGGCTGACCTAACAGGGTATGTCTGTCCCAGCACACGATCTAGACAACAGGGCTGACCTAACAGGGTATGTCTGTCCCAGCACACGATCTAGACTACAGGGCTGACCTAACAGGGTATGTCTGTCCCAGCACACGATCTAGACGACAGGGCTGACCTAACAGGGTATGTCTCTCAGCTAGATCTCACTAGACTACAGGGCTGACCTAACAGGGCTGTCTATCACAGCACACGATCTCAACAAACATGGCTGACCTAACAGGGCTGATCTAACAGGGCTGACCTAACATGGCCTGTCTCTCAGCTAGATCTCACTAGACTACAGGGCTGACTTAACATGGCCTGTCTCTCAGCTAGATCTCACTAGACTTCAGGGCTGACCTAACATGGCCTGTCTCTCAGCTAGATCTCACTATAAGACTACAGGGCTGACCTAACATGGCCTGTCTCTCAACTAGATCTCACTATAAGACTACAGGGCTGACCTAACATGGCCTGTCTCTCAACTAGATCTCACTAGACTACAGGGCTGACCTAACATGGCCTGTCTCTCAGCTAGATCTCACTAGACTACAGGGCTGACCTAACATGGCCAGTCTCTCAGCTAGATCTCACTAGACTACAGGGCTGACCTAACATGGTCTGTCTCTCAACTAGATCTCACTAGACTACAGGGCTGACCTAACATGGCCTGTCTCTCAACTAGATCTCACTAGACTACAGGGCTGACCTAACATGGCCTGTCTCTCAGCTAGATCTCACTAGACTACAGGGCTGACCTAACATGGCCTGTCTCTCAGCTAGATCTCACTAGACTACAGGGCTGACCTAACATGGTCTGTCTCTCTCAGCTAGATCTCACTAGACTACAAGGCTGACCTAACATGGCCTGTCTCTCAGCTAGATCTCACTAGACTACAGGGCTGACCTAACATGGCCTGTCCCTCACCTAGATCTCACTAGACTACAGGGCTGACCTAACATGGCCTGTCTCTCAGCTAGATCTCACTAGACTACAGGGCTGACCTAACATGGCCTGTCTCTCAACTAGATCTCACTAGACTTCAGGGCTGACCTAACATGGCCTGTCTCTCAGCTAGATCTCACTAGACTTCAGGGCTGACCTGACATGGCCTGTCTCTCAGCTAGATCTCACTAGACTACAGGGCTGACCTAACATGGCCTGTCTCTCTCACCTAGATCTCACTAGACTACAGGGCTGACCTAACATGGCCTGTCTCTCAGCTAGATCTCACTAGACTACAGGGCTGACCTAACATGGCCTGTCTCTCAGCTAGATCTCACTAGACTACAGGGCTGACCTAACATGGCCAGTCATTCAGCTAGATCTCACTAGACTACAGGGCTGACCTAACATGGCCTGTGTCTCTCAACTAGATCTCACTAGATCTCACTAGACTACAGGGCTGACCTAACATGGCCTGTCTCTCAGCTAGATCTCACTAGACTACAGGGCTGACCTAACATGGCCAGTCTCTCAGCTAGATCTCACTAGACTACAGGGCTGACCTAACATGGCCTGTCTCTCAACTAGATCTCACTAGACTACAGGGCTGACCTAACATGGCCTGTCTCTCAGCTAGATCTCACTAGACTACAGGGCTGACCTAACATGGTCTGTCTCTCACCTAGATCTCACTAGACTACAGGGCTGACCTAACATGGCCTGTCTCTCTCAGCTAGATCTCACTAGATCTCACTAGACTACAGGGCTGACCTAACATGGCCTGTCTCTCTCACCTAGATCTCACTAGACTACAGGGCTGACCTAACATGGCCAGTCTCTCACCTAGATCTCACTAGACTACAGGGCTGACCTAACATGGCCTGTCCCTCACCTAGATCTCACTAGACTACAGGGCTGACCTAAC
Source organism: Pecten maximus (assembly GCF_902652985.1). NCBI lineage: Eukaryota > Metazoa > Mollusca > Bivalvia > Pectinida > Pectinidae > Pecten > Pecten maximus. Next base: position 41,089,469 of record NC_047025.1, on the reverse strand, counting down.
ATGGCCTGTCTCTCAGCTAGATCTCACTAGACTACAGGGCTGACCTAACATGGCCTGTCTCTCAACTAGATCTCACTAGACTTCAGGGCTGACCTAACATGGCCTGTCTCTCAGCTAGATCTCACTAGACTTCAGGGCTGACCTGACATGGCCTGTCTCTCAGCTAGATCTCACTAGACTTCAGGGCTGACCTGACATGGCCTGTCTCTCAGCTAGATCTCACTAGACTACAGGGCTGACCTAACATGGCCTGTCTCTCTCACCTAGATCTCACTAGACTACAGGGCTGACCTAACATGGCCTGTCTCTCAGCTAGATCTCACTAGACTACAGGGCTGACCTAACATGGCCTGTCTCTCAGCTAGATCTCACTAGACTACAGGGCTGACCTAACATGGCCAGTCATTCAGCTAGATCTCACTAGACTACAGGGCTGACCTAACATGGCCTGTGTCTCTCAACTAGATCTCACTAGATCTCACTAGACTACAGGGCTGACCTAACATGGCCTGTCTCTCAGCTAGATCTCACTAGACTACAGGGCTGACCTAACATGGCCTGTCTCTCAGCTAGATCTCACTAGACTACAGGGCTGACCTAACATGGCCTGTCTCTCAACTAGATCTCACTAGACTACAGGGCTGACCTAACATGGCCTGTCTCTCAGCTAGATCTCACTAGACTACAGGGCTGACCTAACATGGTCTGTCTCTCACCTAGATCTCACTAGACTACAGGGCTGACCTAACATGGCCTGTCTCTCTCAGCTAGATCTCACTAGATCTCACTAGACTACAGGGCTGACCTAACATGGCCTGTCTCTCTCACCTAGATCTCACTAGACTACAGGGCTGACCTAACATGGCCAGTCTCTCACCTAGATCTCACTAGACTACAGGGCTGACCTAACATGGCCTGTCTCTCAGCTAGATCTCACTAGACTACAGGGCTGACCTAACATGGCCTGTCTCTCACCTAGATCTCACTAGACTACAGGGCTGACTTAACATGGCCTGTCTCTCAGCTAGATCTCACTAGACTACAGGGCTGACCTAACATGGCCTGTCTCTCTCAGCTAGATCTCACTAGACTACAGGGCTGACCTAACATGGTCTGTCTCTCACCTAGATCTCACTAGACTACAGGGCTGACCTAACATGGCCTGCCTCTCAGCTAGATCTCACTAGACTACAGGGCTGACCTAACATGGCCTGTCTCTCAACTAGATCTCACTAGACTACAGGGCTGACCTAACATGGCCTGTCTCTCAACTAGATCTCACTAGACCACAGGGCTGACCTAACATGGCCTGTCTCTCAGCTAGATCTCACTAGACTACAGGGCTGACCTAACATGGCCCGTCTCTCACCTAGATCTCACTATAATATTTACGGCTGACCTAAGAATACCTTTCATATTACATAACATCTGGTTGTTAACATACTCTAACACCTCGTTAGTGTGATCTGTGCCCTAGCTGTCTCTGTCATACCTTTACACAATATTATTTGGGTCAGGTTTGACAATCAGGTGCAATATTTTCCTTTTGTAGTGTGACTTTGATGGATGTGACAGAGGATGGGTCCTTAATGCTAAACTAATGCATATATAGCCATGTAAGCTTGATTTGAAACAATTCTATCAGATGATATGAGTAACATTTCAGAGTATATAATGAATGTTCCAATATGTTTTTACATATTTAATTACACACAGGATGTATTTTGTTTGTTTTCCGTATCCCATACTTAAGTTTTGGTCCTAATGACCTTTTCATTGTTGGCCATTAAAAATATAAAAGAATATAAAAACAATTATTCTCTGTCACGTAAGCTTAACAGTTGATTTCAGGTATTCATTATTTAGTTTCAACACAAAGAAAAAAATATGATTTTCAATTTGACCCTAAGAACTTTCTTTGTATTAATTTTGATATTCAACATTCAAATTTTTATTAGTAAAAAATTGATGTTGTCCTAACAGAGTGCAGACTTGATACACACTGTTGGAACTATCTGTCAACTTAGTTTAAGTGATAATTCATGATAAAGCTAACATGATTGGTAAAATGAGAAATTAATTCATACAGGATTGGCCCAGAGTTATTGCAACTGTCAATGGTCATATATAACAACACAAGTTTCTATAAAAAAATCAAATCATTTATAAGCTTTATATACATTTTAACTGACATCTGCCTAATTGACAAGCAAAGTTATGCAGTACATGTATATATCCTGTAGTATGACTGTATGTCTTGTACGTTTTCCTTCAATAGCAATAGCTGTAATTGGTCTTATAAGCTTATTTGCTTCTTGACCACCTGTTTAGATATCTTTATCTCCATATTTTCCTTTGAGAATTCCAAGTTAGGAATTTCTCCATTCTTAGTTTGATTGTACACGACATTGCTTTTGTTAAGTTGTCAATTTGCTGATTTTCACACACATATGCACTGTATTGATTTCATTTATTTCGATTTTAAAGCTAGTAGCAAGACAGGCTGAATTTGATATCAATGTTGTTCCGTTTGCTCTTGATTGAATTAATTGATGGCAAGTCGTTAATTGATGGCGAGTCGACCATTACTGTTGGTAGACTGTTCCAATCATTAATAAATGTCACTGGGAAGATTTCTGATATTAAGTCTTGTGTATGGTTTTACTAACTTAAAGGGTTTTAGACACAAAAAGATTAAAGTTGTCTATAGGTTGGTTTTCTGAAAAGCCAGTCAAATTACCCTCACACTCCTGGGGTTGTGTATATACATGCTGAGATACAGGGCACAGCATAGGCCCATCTGGACAACTGACCTATATGCAAAATTTCATTCTGATAACGAGGTCGGTCAGCCTCCTACGTCACAGGTCGGTCAGCCTCCTACGTCACAGGTCGGTCAGCCTCCTACGTCACAGGTCGGTCAGCCTCCTACGTCACAGGTCGGTCAGCCTCCTACGTCACAGGTCGGTCAGCCTCCTACGTCACAGGTCGGTCAGCCTCCTACGTCACAGGTTCACTGCTGCCGAGATGATAGTATGTGTGTCGCATTAAATCACTATTTACACACTATCTACCAAAGGTTTTGTGATGTGGGAATACTTTACATTAATATATTGGGTTACAACAGTGAATTGGTTACATGTACTCCAGTGATGATCCCGTTATTCATTAAACAATTGTATTAAATTCAACTTTATTCCATAAGTTTTACAACTTATTGGATAAAATAGTATATAACATTAATGGACAAGGCATCCACTCTTACATGATTTATAATTCAATAAGCTAATATGTCAGATTTGTTACAGGGAAACAGAGAAATAATCATTAAAAATGAATATATTCTAATTAAAATCTTATAAAAAATCTTTCCTTTAGTTTATTTGCTAGTGATAAATATTTTCCTTAATTGTTAAGTTCTTTTATATTTTCTACTTTGAGTAACTGAATACGTTTAAACATACTATAGTATTTAAAATGATATGTTTTAATCAAATCAATACGAATGTCTGCGTAACATTTTCACCACATCAAATACATTTCCTTCATAACATTCATAAAACATTCTTTAAGGAAATTGTCAAAAAAGGACGTTGTTTGAATACATTACTGTAAAATTGATCAGAACAGTAACTGATTTCTTCAAACATTTACCCAAGACTGACAGTTCAAAGTTACTGATTTAGATAAAGAATCCAAGGATCTTTAGTTTCCAACATGTCATCATAACTTGCTTTGAGTAAAAAATTATCTGGACGCTTTAATTTCAACCAATATTTAAAAATTCTTGATTTAATATGTACAAAGGAAATCCTCAAAGTTCAATGTACAAAAAACCCATGTATCGTCTCAGATAAAAAAAAAATCAGTTCTGTGATTACGTACTATCTAATTAAATTACATCATGATGAGACAACAGTATTTCAAACTACTGCATTTTTTTATCAAATCTTTATCGTGCAAAATTAAGAAATGGATATTTTTATGTTAATATTACGTCAGGAAAGGGTAAAACATGTTCTTAAAAGTGTACCAAATCTTATCAAATTATGCCAAAAATAAAATGGTTAGCAAGGCTAGGAAAATTAATCACCGTAAAAAGACTGCACAAGTGAGATAATTTTGTCACCTCACTGTATAGTAGACCAGAGATGTATATATCACATATGTGATATTTACATCTCTGAGTAGACCTATAGTGTATATGCCATTGTTTGAGTTTTTAAAATAAAAAAAATAAATAAAAAGATGACATGTGATATTAGTAAATTACCAAGGTTATGATATTGTCCACTGGTCTACTATTTTGATGATACAATTACAGACATGAGGTGAGGAAAGAAAATCTAAACATGTAAGATGTTAAAATCAGGACATTCACTGTCATTGCTTTCAATGTTTACAAAATAATATGGGGCTCTTTGAAGTTTCCCTCTATAAATGCATATAACAAGGCAGATTCTAGCCTAGTGATACTGGTGAGGTGAACCAGATGACGCGTCGGACCACGTGACCACCTAGCTCATTAAATTTTTTTAGCCAGTAGCAATATCCCCCTACTGGCCTAAAATAGATAAACAGCTTTGTAAGGCGAGGTAAAACCTGTGTCAGCCAACATTTATGGGGTTGGGCTAACAGAAAATGGAAAAATACCCTATGTGTCCAAAACCCTTTAATACTGTGCCCACTTGTTCTATTTGCTCCAGCTGTCTGAGACAATTCTTCAGTGATTATGTCAAGCCCATTAAGAATTCTGTATACTGGGATCATATTGTATCCTTTTCAAGTACTGAAGTGATGGTATACCTAGATGTCATAGTCTGTTCTTAACAAGTTTAATAGCTTCAGATGGCTTCCCAATACGACCGTAACATAGCACCTCAACTCAAAATATTTTATTGTGATTTTTCCAGACAAAAAAATATTTCATCATTTCTGTTTTTTCTACGACGACATTTATACTGTCTAATTATTATGAGTTTACTTAAACTAATTTCTGTGTTTTGATGTTTATGATTTGCCTTCATACATCTTGTTACTAAACTGTCATTAGGTTAGGGAGGGAAATCAATAATTATGTACATGTAATTGTTTTGTTTGAGTAAGACAAACTAAAATATTTTACCCACCTACTTACACAACACCTTCTCTCACGTGGGTAAAGGGCAAAGTCTACTCTTCACGAAGAAAATGATAAAACCTCATCTCAGAAACAGGTGAATGTTACAGGCCCATTTGGCCCCTTGTTCAATGATAACAAGTTACATCATAATCATTGTTTTTGTTGGCCTGGTCAGGCATTGACCCATGTATGATTGGAGAATCAAATCCCAGTCCTGTTGTTGGCTACTGATGCCATGACATGGCCACCTGACACCCCAACACCATGTACTTGTGGCAGTTTGATCAGGACATGTAGAGAAATGCCTGGTGACACAGATGTTGGTAACAGGGAGTTAAACCAGTTGTGTAGGAATGAGAAATGATTCTGACAGGTCCCGCGGTTTATATTGACATTAAAAACAGTCACACACATTTGCTTGGTATTTTATAGCAGCAAAAATATGACATTTAGATAAAATACATTATAAACTCTGGTTTATTACTGCTGATTAAAACAATGGATGGCATTGTCTATCACCGAAATGTAAAACAGTGTAAACTATTTTTTATTCTGCCCTTTGGTTTTTTTACCGAGAAAGGTTATAGTGGAGACTTCCTGGGGTATCTTTTACATCCTTATAACAACCATTGGAAACACAACAGGACTGTGGACCAGTTACACTGACAATGAGAGACAGGACTGTGGACCAGGTACACTGACAATGAGAGGCAGGACTGTGGACCAGGTACACTGACAGTGAGAGGCAGGACTGTGGACTAGGTACACTGACAATGTCAAATGAGAGGCAGGACTGTGGACCAGGTACACTGACAGTGAGAGGCAGGACTGTGGACCAGGTACACTGACAGTGAGAGGCAGGACTGTGGACCAGGTACACTGACAATGAGAGGCAGGACTATGGACCAGGTACACTGACAGTGAGAGGCAGGACTGTGGACCAGGTACACTGACAATGAGAGGCAGGACTGTGGACCAGGTACACTGACAATGAGAGGCAGGACTGTGGACCAGGTATACTGACAATGAGAAGCAGGACTGTGGACCAGGTACACTGATAATGAGAGGCAGGACTGTGGACCAGGTACACTGACAATGAGAGGCAGGACTGTTGACCAGGTATACTGACAATGAGAGGCAGGACTGTGGACCAGGTACACTGACAATGAGAGGCAGGACTGTTGACCAGGTATACTGACAATGAGAGGCACAGATTGCCCTCTTTGATTTAGTTGTCTAGGACATCTAAACCTTGAAGTCAGACTGTCACAGGTATAAATAAACTAGGTCATAAACAAGCTAAACCTACACAGGAAAGGCCAGAGGTGATGCTGTAGAACTTTTCTCTGGCAGTGAACTTGTGTGTATTCTGACAATGACCAGGGCTGATCTACATCTACTGTTGAAAGTATTGTAAAGTTTGAGGTCGAGACTGATCTACAGCTTCCGTTGACAGTAGTGTACAATTTAAGTTTGAGACCAGCAGGTGTCCTTAGTTAATTGATAGATCCACATTGCCTTTTTAATCATCCTTTACCCTTTCAACCCTAAGAAACTTTAGTGGACTCTGCCATTCTTTCATAAGTTGAAGTCTAATATGGTCAGTAGGGGTGAAAGTGTTAACAGCAAGGGCTGACCCTGTGGACTGAGGATCTGTCAGATGTTTGACAGGTCGGCAAGGTATAAAGATTCATTGCTCTATCTATATTAAAGTCCATATCAAATATGTTTTTGTAAACAATTAATTAATAATGATATCAACTGGTGGTAATCTGTCTTCAATATGGACAAAAAAATTGAGTGACCATACTGTAAAGGTTGAGTGATGTCTATACTGTAAAGGTTGAGTGATGTCTATACTGTAAAGGTTGAGTGATGTCTATACTGTAAAGGTTGAGTGATGTCTATACTGTAAAGGTTGAGTGATGTCTATACTGTAAAGGTTGAGTGATGTCTATACTGTAAAGGTTGAGTGATGGCCATGCTGTAAAGGTTGAGTGATGTCTATACTGTAAAGGTTGAGTGATGTCTATACTGTAAAGGTTGAGTGATGTCTATACTGTAAAGGTTGAGTGATGTCTATACTGTAAAGGTTGAGTGATGGCCATACTGTAAAGGTTGAGTGATGTCTATACTGTAAAGGTTGAGTGATGTCTATACTGTAAAGGTTGAGTGATGTCTATACTGTAAAGGTTGAGTGATGTCTATACTGTAAAGGTTGAGTGATGTCTATACTGTAAAGGTTGAGTGATGTCTATACTGTAAAGGTTGAGTGATGTCTATACTGTAAAGGTTGAGTGATGTCTATACTGTAAAGGTTGAGTGATGTCTATACTGTAAAGGTTGAGTGATGTCTATACTGTAAAGGTTGAGTGATGGCCATACTGTAAAGGTTGAGTGATGTCTATACTGTAAAGGTTGAGTGATGGCCATACTGTAAAGGTTGAGTGATGTCTATACTGTAAAGGTTGAGTGATGTCTATACTGTAAAGGTTGAGTGATGTCTATACTGTAAAGGTTGAGTGATGGCCATACTGTAAAGGTTGGGTGATGGCCATACTGTAAAGGTTGGGTGATGTCCATACTGTAAAGGTTGAGTGATGTCTATACTGTAAAGGTTGAGTGATGTCTGTACTGTAAAGGTTGAGTGATGTCTATACTGTAAAGGTTGAGTGATGTCTATACTGTAAAGGTTGAGTGATGTCTATACTGTAAAGGTTGAGTGATGTCTATACTGTAAAGGTTGAGTGATGTCTATACTGTAAAGGTTGAGTGATGTCTATACTGTAAAGGTTGAGTGATTTCTATACTGTAAAGGTTGAGTGATGTCTATACTGTAAAGGTTGAGTGATGTCTATACTGTAAAGGTTGAGTGATGTCTATACTGTAAAGGTTGAGTGATGTCTATACTGTAAAGGTTGAGTGATTTCTATACTGTAAAGGTTTAGTGATGTCTGTACTGTAAAGGTTGAGTGATGGCCATGCTTTAAAGGTTGAGTGATGTCTATACTGTAAAGGTTGAGTGATGTCCATACTGTAAAGGTTGAGTGATGTCTATGCTGTAAAGGTTGAGTGATGTCTATACTGTAAAGGTTGAGTGATGTCTATACTGTAAAGGTTGAGTGATGTCTATACTGTAAAGGTTGAGTAATGTCTATACTGTAAAGGTTGAGTGATGTCTATACTGTAAAGGTTGAGTGATGTCTATACTGTAAAGGTTGAGTGATGTCTATACTGTAAAGGTTGAGTGATGTCTATACTGTAAAGGTTGAGTGATGTCCATACTGTAAAGGTTGAGTGATGTCTATACTGTAAAGGTTGAGTGATGTCTATACTGTAAAGGTTGAGTGATGTCTATACTGTAAAGGTTGAGTGATGTCTATACTGTAAAGGTTGAGTGATGTCTATACTGTAAAGGTTGAGTGATGTCTATACTGTAAAGGTTGAGTGATGGTCATGCTGTAAAGGTTGAGTGATGTCTATACTGTAAAGGTTGAGTGATGTCTATACTGTAAAGGTTGAGTGATGTCTATACTGTAAAGGTTGAGTGATGTCTATACTGTAAAGGTTGAGTGATGTCTATACTGTAAAGGTTGAGTGATGTCTATACTGTAAAGGTTGAGTGATGTCTATACTGTAAAGGTTGAGTGATGTCTATACTGTAAAGGTTGAGTGATGTCCTATACTGTAAAGGTTGAGTGATGTCCTATACTGTAAAGGTTGAGTGATGTCTATACTGTAAAGGTTGAGTGATGTCTATACTGTAAAGGTTGAGTGATGTCCTATACTGTAAAGGTTGAGTGATGTCTATACTGTAAAGGTTGAGTGATGTCCTATACTGTAAAGGTTGAGTGATGTCTATACTGTAAAGGTTGAGTGATGTCTATACTGTAAAGGTTGAGTGATGTCTATACTGTAAAGGTTGAGTGATGTCTATACTGTAAAGGTTGAGTGATGTCTATACTGTAAAGGTTGAGTGATGTCTATACTGTAAAGGTTGAGTGATGTCTATACTGTAAAGGTTGAGTGATGTCTATACTGTAAAGATTGAGTGATGGCTGTGCTGTAAAGGTTGAGTGATGTCTATACTGTAAAGGTTGAGTGATGTCTATACTGTAAAGGTTGAGTGATGTCTATACTGTAAAGGTTGAGTGATGTCTATACTGTAAAGGTTGGGTGATGTCTATACTGTAAAGGTTGAGTGATGTCTATACTGTAAAGGTTGAGTGATGTCTATACTGTAAAGGTTGAGTGATGTCTATACTGTAAAGGTTGAGTGATGTCTATACTGTAAAGGTTGAGTGATGGTCATGCTGTAAAGGTTGAGTGATGGTCATGCTGTAAAGGTTGAGTGATGGCCATACTGTAAAGGTTGAGTGATGGTCATGCTGTAAAGGTTGAGTGATGGCCATACTGTAAAGGTTGAGTGATGGTCATGCTGTAAAGGTTGAGTGATGGTCATGCTGTAAAGGTTGGGTGATGGCCATGCTGTAAAGGTTGAGTGATGGCCATGCTGTAAAGATTATGTGACAGCCAAGTTGACATTAAAGCCATATGTAATTTTTCTCTGGTGTCCCTGTTAAAAGTTAACAATCAAGTTAATAGCATGGTTCAAATTTCACCAGAGAAACTGGGTTTATACCTATATAGAATGATAGTTTTTGTCTGATAGCTTTTTGGCATATGCTTACCTAATTCATTAATTGTATTACCTCGTTCACTTTGTTTCAGTAATGGTTTTTGTCTCCTTCAGACGAATTGTGAATATTGTAGTTTATATGTCCAGAAGCTTTGTAGGTGAATGTCATCATTTGTTTATTTTATTCAAATGAAGTTATAGACCCAGTTTAAGGATCTTACATCAATTGAATAAAAAAAATTAAGTTACTTAAACACCACTCTTAGGTCTACATTCCCACCTTCCCTATTTGGAAGAAAGACCCCTGAACATTAAGTCTATATTCTTGCCATCCCTATTTGGAAGATTCTTACCATCCCTATTTGGAAGAAAGACCCCTGAACTAAAAGTCTATAGTCTTACCCTCCCTATTTGGAATAAAGACCCCTGAACATTAAGTCTATATTCTTACCATCCCTATTTGGAATAAAGACCCCTGAACATTAAGCCTATATTCTTACCCTACCTATTTGGAAGAAAGACCCCTGAACATTAAGTCTATATTCTTACCCTCCCTATTTGGAAGAAAGACCCCTGAACTTTGAACCTATCTAACTAGACTATTGTAAAGGGCAGATTAAGATAAAAGGTCTTTAGGTATTGGTTTGGCTATGAAATGTTAGTGTTATTCACTCCCAATGGAAATTCCAGGAAGTCACTAAAACCCAAAGAAATGATAAAGAATTGCTAGGATTCTTGTTCAAACCTGAATTAAATCATATTTAAATCACTGCCTCCACTTTTATGGATCAAACCAGGGACCTCTGGTTTACTAGTACTATGCTCAACCAATCTATCTAAAGAGGAGATCTCTCTTGCCGAGCGGTTTATTGCGGCTAGTATTAACCAGGGTTACATACTCCCCTCAAGGGAAGAAGAGTTTCTAAGGGGTTACAGCAGTAACACAAATTATGATTCCCATGTCTCTACATGGGCACCAATGTTAAATAAAGTTTTGATTGAACACTGCTTCCACTAGGGATCAAACAGGACCTCTGGCTTATCAGTCATATGCTCAACTTATCAAGCTAAAGGGAAGTTCTCTCTAGCCGAGGATATATTTCAGCTAGTATTTACTATCTCTCCCTACCTGGGAATGTTTTCAGGAAGCTGAGAATTGTGAACAATTTTGTGGTGTCATTGTTGTGTACATGTGTAGTATATACGATTCTTCAATGGCTGTAGACAACATGCCATAGGCCACTCATGTGCTGTTCACTTAGGTAGCCACCAACTACTACAAGGAGATTCAGCCGCAAAATTACCCTGGCTGTGTATGGGGCAATAAACACAACAAACAACAGATTGAATTCTTGTCGATAAATAGAGTGGACATCTGATATACTGTAATCTGTCTGATTAGTGGTACAAAATGTGTATAGTTTTTCTCTGATATAACAACACTGTGAAATACCAAACCGTGAAATACCAAACTGTAAAATACCGAACTGTGAAATACCAAACTATAAAATACAACACTGTGAAATACAACACTGTGAAATACAACACTGAAATACAACACCGTGAAATACAACACTGTGAAATACGACACTGTGAAATACAACACTGTGAAAAACCACACTGTGAAATACAACACTGTGAAATACCACAGTGAAATACAACACTGTGAAATACAACACTGTGAAAAACCACACTGTGAAATACAACACTGTGAAATACAACACCGTGAAATACAACACTGTGAAATACAACACTGTGAAAAACCACACTGTGAAATACCAAACTGTAAAATACCGAACTGTGAAATACCAAACTGTGAAATACAACACTGTGAAATACCAAACCGTGAAATACCAAACTGTAAAATACCGAACTGTGAAATACCAAACTGTGAAATACAACACTGTGAAATACAACACTGTGAAATACGACACTGTGAAATACAACACTGTGAAAAACCACACTGTGAAATTAAATACAACACTGTGAAATAAAACACTATAAACACTTTGAAATACAACACTGAAATACCACACTGTGAAATACAACACTGAAATACCACACTGTGAAATACAACACTGAAATACCACACTGTGAAATACAACACTGAAATACCACACTGTGAAATACAACACTGTGAAATAAAACACTATAAACACTGTGAAATACAACACTGTGAAATACAACACTGAAATACCACTCTGTGAAATACAACACTGTGAAATAAAACACTATAAACACCATGAAATACAACACTGTGAAATACAACACTGAAATACAACATTGTGAAATACAACACCGTGAAATACAACACCGTGAAATACAACACGTTGAAATACAACATTGTGAAATACAACACTGTGAAATACAACACTGAAATACAACACCGTGAAATACAACACTGTGAAATACAACACTGTGAAATACCATACTGTGAAATAATACACTGAAATACAACACCGTGAAATGCAACACTTTGAAATACAACATTGTGAAATACAACACCGTGAAATACAACACTGAAATACACCACTGTGAAATACAACACTGAAATACAACACCGTGAAATACAACACTGAAATACACCACTGTGAAATACAACACCGTGAAATACAACACCGTGAAAAACCACACCGTGAAATACAACACTGAAATACAACACTGTGAAATACAACACCGTGAAATACAACACTGTGAAAAACCACACTGTGAAATACAACACCGTGAAATACAACACTGTGAAATACAACACTGTGAAATACCATACTGTGAAATACAACACTGAAATACAACACTGTGAAATACAACACTGTGAAAAACCATACTGTGAAATACAACACTGAAATACCACACTGTGAAATACAACACTGAAATACCACACTGTGAAATACAACACTGAAATACCACACTGTGAAATACAACACTGAAATACCACACTGTGAAATACAACACTGTGAAATAAAACACTATAAACACTGTGAAATACAACACTGTGAAATACAACACTGAAATACCACTCTGTGAAATACAACACTGTGAAATAAAACACTATAAACACCATGAAATACAACACTGTGAAATACAACACTGAAATACAACACTGTGAAATACAACACCGTGAAATACAACACTGAAATACAACACTGTGAAATACATCATTGTGAAATACAACACTGAAATACAACACCGTGAAATACAACACCGTGAAATACAACACTGTGAAATACAACACAGTGAAAAACCACACTGTGAAATACAACACTGAAATACAACACGGTGAAATACAACACGGTGAAATACAACAACCATGAAATACAACACTGAAATACACCACTGTGAAATACAACATTGTGAAATACACCACCATATTAAACAACTGTATCTGGCTACAGCTGGCTCACCTGGTGATGAGCATAATGTCATCATTCATTTATCATTGTTATACCTGTAAAGGTAATTAGTATTCAACACAGCTCATGCAGTCATTATCACCAGGTACATCCATACTGAATGAGCGTTCAGTTAAGTGGAGTAATGAAAATAATATCATAACAGATGCACAATTTGGTTTCAGAGCTAATCATTCTACCGTAGATGCCATATTTGTACTTCAAACACGTACTTATTAACAAGTATTTAAATAAAAAGGGCGGAAGGTTATACTGCTGCTTTGTCGATTACAAGAAAGCATTCGATCTTATTGAAAGGTCTCAGTTATGGAGTAAACTAATAAAACAGGGTGTGAGGGGGAAAATGTTACGAGTCATTCAATCATTATATAATTCAGTTAAATCTTGTGTGAAACATAACGGTTATTACTCTGATTTCTTCTCCAACACAATCGGTCTCTTCCAAGGAGAAATCCTCTCCCCGATTTTGTACTCATTATTTGTAAATGACTGTGAAATGCATTTTATTAGCAAATGTTGTCCATCAATTGAACTTAACTTAATCAGTATTTTTCTTCTTATGTATGCTGATGATACAGTGTTATTTGCTGACTCTCCAGAGAATTTTCAACAGGTCATAGATGCTCTCAAATCTTTTAACAATAAATATAGTCTTTGAACACAGACAAGACGAAAATAATGGTCTTTAGAAACGGCGGGAATGTTAAAAATAACGAAAAGTGGTTTTACAATGAAACTGAACTACAAATTGTAGACCAATTTAATTATCTAGGGATGCTTTTCAATTATAATGGTAAATTTTATGTTACCCAAAAGCATGTGGCTGAACAGGGCAATAAAGCATATTACGCTGTATATAATAAGTTCAAAAATCATGATTTTAACATTAATACCCAATGTTCTGTGTTTGACACATATGTAAATAGCATAAATTAGTTACAGTGCCGAGGTATGGGGTTTCCACAAAGCTTTAGATATTGAAATGATACATATTAATTTTTGTAAAAAAGTACTGGGTGTGAAAAAAGGACATGTAATAATTTAGTATATTGTGAACTCGGAAGATTACCATTGTCAACATACAGAAAACTTCGTATAATTAAGTACTGGTTGAAACTGCGAAATTCAGATAATTGTATATGTATTAACAAATTGCTATGAGGAAAGGATAAGATCAAATGACAGTTGGATTTTAAACATAAGAGCAGAATTAGATAAATTAGGATTATCTTATCTTTGGAACGATATAACATGCAATGATAGGAAGGCTTATAAAATTATTGAAAATACATTTTACGACGTTTATCGTCAAGAACTTTTATCATACATACAAGCAATTCCAAAGGGTTTTCTATACCGACATCTTATCGATAATTTTACACTACAATTATATTTAACTAAACCCATTAGTAGTTAACTCTTACAAAAAGAATATAGCATGTATTAGACTTAGTTCACACAATTTAAATATTGAACAAGGACGGTATAGAAACCGTCCTAGAGATCATAGGATATGTGAAGTATGCAATTCTAATGATGTTGAGGATGAATTTCATTTTCTTCTAAGGTGCAACTGTTATACTGATTTAAGGCAAAAGTACGTTAAGTCATATTATTACTGACGTCCCAGTGTTTTTTAAGTTGATCCTGCTGTTAAATACCCGGAATATTGGAGAATTAAATAAGTTAGGCAAATATATATCTTTGTGTTTTAAGCGCCGAAATAATTATATATAATTTTGCCTCAAGATAGGTTGATACAAACATATCAGAGCTGTACTTTCATTTATATATTTTATCTGTTTTAAAGACATGTCGAATGGTTGAGATTGTATAATTATAGGATAAAAGGTATATATCAGTGTACTTCCTGTCTACAAATCAGTGGTCCTTATAAAGCTAATATGTAAAATCGTATACGTATATAATTAAAGTATGGATTGGCACTATTTACTGTTTCTATAGTACTAGTATATCATGTTTGTATTATCAATGAAACATATTGTATACTATATTATTTTATCATGCATTTAAGATAAATGTATATGAATATTATCTATACTTAATAAATATGTCAGCGTTCATATAGATTTTATCCTGGGGCTTACATCGAGGATTTGTGAGAAGAATTTCTTTCAAAAAATCCTGAAAATTTTGTGGTCAACGTAATGAATGTTAAAATATCAGTGTGATTATCATTTAATATGAATGACATCATTTAAGTAACTGTAATGCATTGTGCTATTTTTTAATGATATACCATGTAATGTGTTCTTCTATATCAAGATATATATATTCTTGACTGATATAATGGTTTGATTGTCCATCACTATCTGTACTATTGTATTATTGTATATGTATATGTCTACTCTCCAGTGTGTCTTGTAACACAAGGAAATAACATAATCTGAATCTGAATCTGTTTACCTTACAGAGGTATACATAAAACAATTGTTTACTTACAGAAGTATACATAAAACAATTGTTTACCTACAGAGGTATATATAAAACAATTGTTTACTTACAGAAGTATATACAAAACAATTGTTTACCTACAGAGGTATACATAAAACAATTGTTTACTTACAGAAGTATATATAAAACAATTGTTTACTTACAGAAGTATACATAAAACTATTGTTTACTTACAGAAGTATACATAAAACAATTGTTTTGCTTACAGAAGTATATATAAAAAAATTGTTTACTTACAGAAGTATACATAAAACTATTGTTTACTTACAGAAGTATACATAAAACAATTGTTTACCTACAGAGGTATACATAAAACAATTGTTTACCTACAGAAGTATACATAAAACAATTGTTTACCTACAGAAGTATACATAAAACAATTGTTTACTTACAGAAGTATACATAAAACAATTGTTTACCTACAGAAGTATACATAAAACAATTGTTTACCTACAGAAGTATACATAAAACAATTGTTTACTTACAGAGGTATACATAAAACAATTTGTTTACTTACAGAAGTATATATAAAACAATTGTTTACTTACAGCAGTATACATAAAACAATTGTTTACCTCCTACAGAAGTATACATAAAACAATTGTTTACCTACAGAAGTATACATAAAACAGTTGTTTACCTACAGAAGTATATATAAAACAATTGTTTACCTACAGAAGTATACATAAAACAATTGTTTACTTACAGAGGTATACATAAAACAATTGTTTACCTACAGAAGTATATATAAAACAATTGTTTACTTACAGAAGTATATATAAAACAATTGTTTACTTACAGAAGTATACATAAAACTATTGTTTACTTACAGAAGTATACATAAAACAATTGTTTACCTACAGAGGTATATATAAAACAATTGTTTACTTACAGAAGTATATACAAAACAATTGTTTACCTACAGAGGTATACATAAAACAATTGTTTACTTACAGAAGTATATATAAAACAATTGTTTACTTACAGAAGTATACATAAAAAAATTGTTTACTTACAGAAGTATATATATAATAATTGTTTACCTACAGAAGTATACATAAAACAATTGTTTACCTACAGAAGTATACATAAAAAAATTGTTTACTTACAGAAGTATATATAAAAAAATGGTTTACTAACAGAAGTATACATAAAACAATTGTTTACTTACAGAGGTATACATAAAACAATTGTTTACCTACAGAAGTATACATAAAACAATTGTTTACCTACAGAGGTATACATAAAACAATTGTTTACCTACAGAGGTATACATAAAACAATTGTTTACCTACAGAGGTATACATAAAACAATTGTTTACCTACAGAAGTATACATAAAACAATTGTTTACTTACAGAAGTATACATAAAACAATTGTTTACTTACAGAAGTATACATAAAACAATTGTTTACTTACAGAAGTATACATAAAACAGTTGTTTACCTACAGAAGTATACATAAAACTATTGTTTACTTACAGAAGTATATAGAAAAAAATGTTTACTAACAGAAGTATACATAAAACAATTGTTTACCTACAGAAGTATGCATCAAACAATTGTTTACTCACAGAAGTATGCATCAAACAATTGTTTACTTACAGAAGTATATATAAAAAAAATTGTTTACTTACAGAAGTATATATAAAACAATTGTTTACCTACAGAAGTATGCATTAAACAATTGTTTACCTACAGAAGTATACATAAAACAATTGTTTACTTACAGAAGTATATATAAAAAAAATTGTTTACCTACAGAAGTATACAAAACAATTGTCTACTTACAGAAGTATACATAAAACAGTTGTTTACCTACAGAAGTATACATAAAACAATTGTTTACTTACAGAAGTATATATAAAAAAATTGTTTACTTACAGAAGTATACATTTATTAATTGTCTACTTACAGCAGTATATACAAAACAATTGTTTACTAACAGCAGTATATACAAAACAATTGTTTACCTACAGAAGTATACATAAAACAATTGTTTACTTACAGAAGTATATATAAAACAAGTTTACTTACAGAAGTATACATAAAACAATTGTTTACTTACAGAAGTATACATTTATTAATATTAACTTATAGAGTAGGAGAAACTGTGATTTCTCATATTTAATGATACAGAGATAACATGATTTCTCATATTTAATGATACAGAGATAACATGATTTCTCATATTTAATTATACAGGGGTAACTGTGATTTCTCATGTTTAATTATACAGAGATAACATGATTTCTCATGTTTAATTATACAGGGATAACATGATTTCTCATATTTAATTATACAGGGGTAACAGGATTTCTCATATTTAATGATACAGAGATAACATGATTTCTCATGTTTAATTATACAGGGATAACATGATTTCTCATATTTAATTATACAGGGGTAACTGTGATTTCTCATATTTAATGATACAGAGATAACATGATTTCTCATGTTTAATTATACAGGGGTAACTGTGATTTCTCGGCGGCCAACATCCTGAGAAAACACTACCATCGGCCAGAGTTTCTTCCTGTTGATTCGGAGTCGAGTAAAACTGACTGGATCTTCATGGGAAGTCCTGGACATGGAGCCTATCTACACGTGAGTGTGTTACATTCTCGGGATCATTTCAGAGTTGTATTTGTGTATTAAACATACCTTACATATAGACTGGGGTTGTGGAATCGATGACAAGTCCCTGTGATCAAACTATGAAGTAATATTGTAGGATACAACACAAAATTTACACGGACTCAGGTGGTCAATGATTTGGAGGTAATTATTAACTCTATTTCAAGAAGAATACAGGGAGAGAAAAAAACAGGTGTGATGGCTGAGGGCCTGTAGATTTGGTAGTCTATACAAACAGAGACCTAAACAACTTGTCAATATGGAGATCTAAAAATAGTGTATTGGTATGGAGATCTAAACAGTTTGTCAGTATAGAGATCTAAAATGTTTATTGGTATGGAGATCTAAAATGTTTATTGGTATAAATATCTAAACAGTTTATTGGTATGGAGATCTAAACAGTTTATTTGTATGGAGATCTTAACAGTTTATTGGTATGGAGATCTTAACAGTTTATTGGTATGGAGATCTAAACAGTTTATTGGTATGGAGATCTATAAAAAGTTTATTGGTATGGAGGTCTAAACAGTTTATTGGTATGGAGATCTTAACAGTTTGTTGGTATAGAGACCTAAACAGTTTATTGGTATGGAGATCTAAACAGTTTATTGGTATGGAGATCTAAACAGTTTATTGGTATGGAGATCTTAACAGTTTATTGGTATGGAGATCTTAACAGTTTATTGGTATGGAGATCTAAACAGTTTATTGGTATGGAGATCTAACAGTTTATTTGTTTGGAGATCTAAACAGTTTATTTGTTTGGAGATCTAAACAGTTTATTGGTATGGAGATCTTAACAGTTTATTTGTTTGGAGATCTAAACAGTTTATTGGTATGGAGATCTTAACAGTTTATTGGTATGGAGATCTAAACAGTTTATTTGTATGGAGATCTAAACAGTTTATTGGTATGGAGATCTAAACAGTTTATTTGTTTGGAGATCTAAACAGTTTATTGGTATGGAGATCTAAACAGTTTATTGGTATGGAGATCTAAACAGTTTATTGGTATGGAGATCTAAACAGTTTATTGGTATGGAGATCTAAACAGTTTATTGGTATGGAGATCTAAACAGTTTATTGGTATGGAGATCTAAACAGTTTTATTGGTATGGAGATCTAAACAGTTTATTGGTATGGAGATCTAAACAGTTTATTTGTATGGAGATCTAAACAGTTTATTGGTATGGAGATCTTAACAGTTTATTGGTATGGAGATCTAAACAGTTTATTGGTATGGAGATCTAAACAGTTTATTGGTATGGAGATCTAAACAGTTTATTGGTATGGAGATCTAAACAGTTTATTGGTATGGAGATCTAAACAGTTTATTGGTATGGAGATCTAAACAGTTTATTTGTATGGAGATCTAAACAGTTTATTGGTATGGAGATCTAAACAGTTTATTGGTATGGAGATCTAAACAGTTTATTTGTATGGAGATCTAAACAGTTTATTGGTATGGAGATCTAAACAGTTTATTGGTATGGAGATATGTAAACAGTTTATTGGTATAAATATCTAAACAGTTTATTGGTATGGAGATCTAAACAGTTTGTTGGTATGGAGATCTTAACAGTTTATTGGTATGGAGATCTAAACAGTTTATTGGTATGGAGGTCTAAACAGTTTGTTGGTATGGAGATCTAAACAGTTTATTGGTATGGAGATCTAAACAGTTTGTTGGTATGGAGATCTAAACAGTTTATTGGTATGGAGATCTAAACAGTTTATTGGTATGGAGATCTAAACAGTTTATTGGTATGGAGGTCTTAACAGTTTATTGGTATGGAGATCTTAGCAGTTTATTGGTATGGAGATCTAAACAGTTTATTGGTATGGAGATCTAAACAGTTTATTGGTATGGAGATCTAAACAGTTTGTCTGTATGGAGATCTGTAAACAGTTTATTGGTATGGAGATCTGTAAACAGTTTATTGGTATGGAGATATGTAAACAGTTTATTGGTATGGAGATCTAAACAGTTTATTGGTATAGAGACCTAAACAGTTTATTGGTATGGAGATCTAGACAGTTTATTGGTATGGAGATCTGTAAACAGTTTATTGGTATGGAGATCTGTAAACAGTTTATTGGTATGGAGATCTGTAAACAGTTTATTGGTATGGAGATCTGTAAACAGTTTATTGGTATGGAGATCTAAACAGTGTGTCTGTATAGAGATCTAAACAGTTTATTGGTATGGAGATCTGTAAACAGTTTATTGGTATGGAGATCTGTAAACAGTTTATTGGTATGGAGATCTGTAAACAGTTTATTGGTATGGAGATCTAAACAGTTTATTAGTATGGAGATCTAAACAGTTTATTGGTATGGAGATCTAAACAGTTTATTAGTATGGAGATCTATAAACAGTTAATTTGTATGGAGATCTTAACAGTTTATTGGTATGGAGATCTAAACAGTTTATTGGTATGGAGATCTAAACAGTTTATTTGTATGGAGATCTAAACAGTTTATTGGTATGAAGATATTAACAGTTTATTTGTATGGAGATCTAAACAGTTTGTCTGTATGGAGATCTAAACAGTTTATTTGTTTGGAGATCTAAACAGTTTGTCTGTATGGAGATCTAAACAGTTTATTGGTATGGAGATCTAAACAGTTTATTGGTATGGAGATCTAAACAGTTTATTTGTATGGAGATCTAAACAGTTTGTCTGTATGGAGATCTAAACAGTTTATTATTTGTATGGAGATCTAAACAGTTTATTGGTATGGAGATCTAAACAGTTTGTTGATATGGAAATTTGAACATTTAATCATTATTGAGATCTAAATAGTTAGTCGATATGGACATCTAAACAGTTTGTCAGTATGGAGATCTAGTACATGCATTTTTTTTCACCACTTACATAAAAGTGAACCTTTTCATAATTCAATTTCAAACCAATATTCTCAATGAAAGCATATCAGTGGCAAAATAGATTTGCTATCTTTAAGTACATTTTTGAGCTTTTTCAGATATAAATCAACATTTTCATATCTGAATGTATTGATTTTAATCAACATTTTTATTTGAAACCTTACTGGAGCACTGTACTCTGTTAATTTTTATTTTTTCTCATAAAACTGGGAAAGAGATAAAAACGCTTTTGTTTGCTTGCATAATTCTATTACTTTAAAGTACACTTACAGTTACAAAATTCCTGTTCACATGTCACATCCTGAACAAATGGATTTAGTGTCTGACAAATATTGTCCTAATGGTTTAGTGCGTGGATCAGCCTGGTATATATGTATATATATGAAGTGATCTCGGAGTCATCATATGTCTACTTCCTTGAGAAGATGCTATCAGCCTGTTTAATTTCTGAATTCATTAAAATGGTTTCTAACATCAAATTATTTTATATTTCCTATAAAATGCCTTTATCCTGAAATATTGTTAGATTAAGATAGTGTATTTCCATCACTGTTTTGATAAAGTTGATTGCCTTGCTGGTAAATAGTTGGATTACTTGTAGTATTGGTCGAGTTGTTGAAAAGTAGTTGTTTGTGTACCATTAAGGTACCAGGGTCAGTTCAAGGTCATCAAGGACATATCTGATATATTCTTTACAACATACCTTGTAACAAGACTGCCAGGTGGTTAATTGTAGGTTAAAGATGTAAGTATAAAACTGTCCAATATTTAGGGGCCGCGGTGGCCGAGTGGTTAAGGTGTCCCGACACTTTAACACTAGCCCTCCACCTCTGGGTTGCGAGTTCGAAACCTATGTGGGGCAGTTGCCAGGTACTGACCGTAGGCAGGTGGTTTTTCTCCGGGTACTCTGGCTTTCCTCCACCTCCAAAACCTGGCACGTCCTTAAATGACCCTGGCTGTTAATAGGACGTTAAACAAAAACAAACCAAAATGTCCAATATTTACATTGATATAGACAGTTTAAGGCTTAATTAAAACACTCGATTATACTGACACTCTAGAAAGTGGTTATATTTGATGAGGAATGAAATGAAAGAAATTACACAAATCAAGATTTCAAGCATCTTGTATAATGTTATGATGTGACTCCCATAATCCTGGGATTGTACAAACAGGTTACTTATTGAACAGATTCCATCTATGTATTGATGGAGGTTAATTGTATAGTTATTCTCTACCCCAGTAACACATAGACATTGTTTTGTTGACAGATAGACAATGTGGATCTGATGTCATGGCAGGCGCAAATCACCAGCAGCAAGCGCTGGTTACTGGAGCCTCCTCCTGAGTGTTACTACAAGTGTGTCCACTCCATGTCAACTGTTGTATCTCCAGGGGAGATAAGTATGTAATGTTACTGTTAATTTATATACAAGGGGAGATAAGTATGTAACGTTGCTGTTAATACAAGGGGAGATAAGTATGTAATCTTACTGTTAATACAAGGGGAGATAAGTATGTAACGTTACTGTTAATACAAGGGGAGATAAGTATGTAACGTTACTGTTAATACAAGGGGAGATAAGTATGTAACGTTACTGTTAATACAAGGGGAGATAAGTATGTAACGTTACTGTTAATACAAGGGGAGATAAGTATGTAACGATACTGTTAATACAAGGGGAGATAATTATGTAATGTTACTGTTAATACAAGGGGAGATAAGTATGTAACGTTACTGTTAATACAAGGGGAGATAAGTATGTAACGTTACTGTTAATACAAGGGGAGATAAGTATGTAACGTTACTGTTAATACAAGGGGAGATAAGTATGTAACGTTACTGTTAATACAAGGGGAGATAAGTATGTAATGTTACTGTTAATACAAGGGGAGATAAGTTTGTAATGTTACTGTTAATTTATATACAAGGGGAGATAATTATGTAATGTTACTGTTGATTTATATACATGGGGAGATAAGTATGTAACGTTACTGTTAATTTATATACAAGGGGAGATAAGTATGTAATGTTACTGTTAATTTATATACATGGGGAGATAAGTATGTAACGTTACTGTTAATACAAGGGTGTTAATACAAGGGGAGATAAGTATGTAATGTTACTGTTAATACAAGGGGAGATAAGTATGTAATGTTACTGTTAATTTATATACAAGGGGAGATAATTATGTAACATTACTGATAATTTATATACAAGGGGAGATAAGTATGTAACCTTACTGTTAATACAAGGGGAGATAAGTATGTAATGTTTCTGTTTATACAAGGGGAGATAAGTATGTAATGTTACTGTTAATTTATATACAAGGGGAGATAATTATGTAAGGTTACTGATAATTTATATACAAGGGGAGATAAGTATGTAATGCTACTGTTAATTTATATACAAGGGGAGATAAGTATGTAATGTTACTGTTCTTTAATATACAAAGAGAGATAAGTATGTAATGTTACTGTTAATACCAGGGGAGATAAGTATGTAATGTTACTGTTTATACAAGGGGAGATAAGTATGTAATGTTACTGTTAATACAAGGGGAGATAAGTATGTAATGTTACTGTTAATACAAGGGGAGATAAGTATGTAATGTTACTGTTAATACAAGGGGAGATAAGTATGTAATGTTACTGTTAATTTATATACAAAGGGAGATAAGTATGTACTATCATTGACAATTTATATACAAGGGAAGATAAGTATGTACTATCACTGTTAATTTATATACAAGGGGAGATATATATGTTATGTTACTGTTAATTTATAAACCAGGGGAGATAAGTATGTAACATTACTGTTAATTTATAAACAAGGGGAGATAAGTATGTACTCTCAGTGTTGATTTATATACAAGGGGAGATAAGTGTTTACTATCCCTGTCAGGTAATGAACTACAAGATATTAAGTTGATACTCACTAGTGATTTACGTACAAGGACAATTGTACTTTCTGTAGCCTAGTACTGTCTTTACACTACCAATGTCAGAAAAGATAAATATGTTGTCTCAGGAAAGGATAGTAAAATCCCAGAATCTGAATTGTGAGGTAAATTCCCAGAATCTGAATTGTGAGGTAAATTCCCAGAATCTGAATTGTGAGGTAAATTCCCAGAATCTGAATTGTGAGGTAAAATCCCAGAATCTGAATTGTGAGGAGCAACAGCATTGAGGATTTTTCCTCCATTCTATCTAGTTTTGTCACATAATTTTTCATCAGCTACAATAGAGAGGCGTCTTTTTGAGAGACATTGAATTTTCTGCTCAGTGACCACAAGACAAGTGGTGGGTGTGTTAATTGATGAGGTTTAGACATGTGGTCACTGTAGTGTGAAATAAAGGTTGTCTCTTCATCGTAATGGCTGACAACTCTGTACCTATAGAACTGACGGAGGTCGACCAACCTAAACGCGCATGTGATTAGAAACTACATAGATGTTACTTATCAATGGTTTTATTGTACAGTATACCTAGGTCATGTTATATAGTACCATATTAATGGAACAATAAGGCTGTGACTGGTAATAACTAGGTCATGTTATATAGTACATATTTATACAACAATAAGGCTGTTACTGGTAATATATAGGTCGTGTTATATAGTACTATATTAATGGAACAATAAGGCTGTGACTGGTAATATCTAGGTCATGTTATATAGTACATATTTATACAACAATAAGGCTGTGACTGGTAATATCTAGGTCATATTATATAGTACTATATTAATGGAACAATAAGGCTGTGACTGGTAATATCTAGGTCATGTTATATATACTGAAACGAAAAAGAAACGCAACTTCAAATTGTAGGTTTAATAAAATAATACTTGTGAGCATTATGTTTAAATTTCATATGTAATAGTTAATATTGAATATTGATGTAACATCCTTTAAATGTTTAGAGATTTTTAAGAACAGGTCACTTTGCTAGAAGGTCATGATTGGTAGTACCCTACGTGAATCCAAGTTGAAATGGCAGCAGTTTTGAAACCGTGCCCTAATATCGTGTGTGTCCTCCTCGAACAGTTATCACATCTCTAATTCTTTGTTGCATTGAGTTCATCAGGGCATTGACTTTCCGTATTGGAATGTTATTCCATTCTTGGACGAGTGCATTTGCTAACTGAGGGAGGGTATTTGGGGGGTTACGGCGATTTCGAATTCTTCTGTCTAATTCATCCCACAAATGCTCGATTGGGGACAGGTCGGGGCTATATGGAGGCCAATCTATAGGAACAATGTTCTGTGTCGCAAGAAAGTCTCTACAGACTCTTGCAACGTGTGGTCTCGCGTTATCTTGCTGAAAGGTTAGATGATGCTGCCTAACAAACGGCACAACATGGGGCCTAAGGATCTCATCCCGATAGCGTACGGCCGTTAAATTCCCATTGACTATCACCAAAGGCGTCTTCAAACCATGGGAGATTCCCGCCCAAACCATAACTGATCCACCCCCAAATCGGTCGTGTTCCAAAACACAGGCGTCAGCAAAACGTTCGCCTCGACGCCGGTACACACGTTGACGGCCATCTGCTCGAAATAACGTGAATCGAGATTCATCGGTGAAGAGCATAGACCTCCAACGTCTCATAGGAAAACGTCTGGGCATATGTGCCGTTGCCCATTGCATACGACGTGCTCGACGTTGCGGTGTTAGTGGTAAACCAACGTACTGTCGCCTTGCACGCAAATTAGCCTCACGCAGTCTGTTGATCACTGTTTGGGGATGAATTCGACGGTTATGATTACCAATCGTATTCCTTGCCGTTTCAGCGGCCGTTAATCTCCTGTTACGCAGGTGTGCCAACCTAAGAACCCGGTCTTGACGTCGCGACGTTACGCGTGGACGTCCTGATCTCGGCTGGTCATCGACTCTTCCTGTTGCGTTAAGACGTGAAACTAATCGACTAATAGTCGATTTGTGAACTCTGAATTGTCGAGCGACGTGAAGTTGCGTGTTCCCTGCCAGAAGCATCGCTATAGCACGTCCTCTATCAACCTTTGATAACCGTGGCATAATTGTAAAAGGAATTATTGTTTGCAAAAGTATTGGCGATGATGTGGCTCAATGTTAGTGATGAATTGATACTGGTTTGAATGAAAAAAGAACGCATATGTTTGTACAGGCACGGTTTTTGATGTTTTTACCGCGCCGGAAGTGCATAGGTCTCTAGTCACACTTGGGTGATTTTGAAGATTGGTATGGGTGTTAGGCAGGGTGCATGTTTATTTCCGCGATTTTTATACAGATATGTATATTTAATACAAAATTAATCACAATTTTCCATGTTGCGTTTCTTTTTCGTTTCAGTATAGTACCATATCTATACAACAATAAGGCTGTTACTGGTAATATCTAGGTCATGTTATATAATTACCATATTTATACAACAATAAGGCTGTGACTGGTAATATCTAGGTCATGTTATATAGTACCATATTTATACAACAATAAGGCTGTGACTGGTAATATCTAGGTCGTGTTATATAGTACCATATTTATACAAAAATAAGGCTGTGACTGGTAATATCTAGGTCGTGTTATATAGTACCATATTTATACAACAATAAGGCTGTGACTGGTAATATCTAGGTCGTGTTATATAGTACCATATTTATACAACAATAAGGCTGTGACTGGTAATATCTAGGTCATATTATATAGTACCATATTTATACAACAATAAGGCTGTGACTGGTAATATCTAGGTCGTGTTATATAGTACCATATTTATACAACAATAAGGCTGTGACTGGTAATATCTAGGTCATGTTATATAGTTACCATATTTATACAACAATAAGGCTGTGACTGGTAATATATAGGTCATGTTATATAGTACCATATTTATACAACAATAAGGCTGTGACTGGTAATATATAGGTCATGTTATATAGTACCATATTTATACAACAATAAGGCTGTGACTGGTAATATCTAGGTCAAGTACCATATTTATACAACAATAAGGCTGTGACTGGTAATATATAGGTCATGTTATATAGTACCATATTTATACAACAATAAGGCTGTGACAGGTAATATCTAGGTCATTTTATATAATTACCATATTTATACAACAATAAGGCTGTGACTGGTAATATCTAGGTCATGTTATATAGTACCATATTTATACAACAATAAGGCTGTGACTGGTGATATCTAGGTCATGTTATATAATACCATATTTATACAACAATAAGGCTGTGACTGGTAATATCTAGGTCATGTTATATAGTACCATATTTATACAACAATAAGGCTGTGACTGGTAATATCTAGATCATGTTATATAGTACCATATTTATACAACAATAAGGCTGTGACTGGTGATATCTAGGTCATGTTATATAATTACCATATTTATACAATAAGGCTGTGACTGGTAATATCTAGGTCATGTTATATAGTACCATATTTATACAACAATAAGGCTGTGACTGGTAATATCTAGATCATGTTATATAGTACCATATTTATACAACAATAAGGCTGTGACTGGTAATATCTAGGTCATGTTATATAGTACCATATATATACAATAATAAGGCTGTGACTGGTAATATCTAGGTCATGTTATATAATTACCTTATTTATACAACAATAAGGCCGTGACTGGTAATATCTAGGTCATGTTATATAGTACCATATTTATACAACAATAAGGCTGTGACTGGTAATATCTAGGTCATGTTATATAATTACCATATTTATACAACAATAAGGCTGTGACTGGTAATATCTAGGTCATGTTATATAATTACCATATTTATACAACAATAAGGCCGTGACTGGTAATATCTAGGTCATGTTATATAATTACCATATTTATACAACAATAAGGCTGTGACTGGTAATATCTAGGTCATGTTATATAGTACCATATTTATACAACAATAAGGCTGTGACTGGTAATATATAGGTCATGTTATATAGTACCATATTTATACAACAATAAGGTTGTGACTGGTAATATCTAGGTCATGTTATATAGTACCATATTGATACAATAATAAGGCTGTGACTATTAATATCTAGGTCATGTTATATAATTACCATATTTATACAACAATAAGGCTGTGACTGGTAATATCTAGGTCATGTACCATATTTATACAACAATAAGGCTGTGACTGGTAATATCTAGGTCGTGTTATATAGTACCATATTTATACAACAATAAGGCTGTGACTGGTGATATCTAGGTCATGTTATATAATTACCATATTTATACAACAATAAGGCTGTGACTGGTAATATCTAGGTCATGTTATATAGTACCATATTTATACAACAATAAGGCTGTGACTGGTAATATCTAGGTCATGTTATATAATAACCTTATTTATACAACAATAAGGCTGTGACTGGTGATATCTAGGTCATGTTATATAGTACCATTTTTATACAACAATAAGGCTGTGACTGGTAATATCTAGGTCATGTTATATAATACCATATTTATACAACAATAAGGCTGTGACTGGTAATATCTAGGTCATGTTATATAGTACTATATATATACAATAATAAGGCTGTGACTGGTAATATCTAGGTCATGTTATATAATTACCTTATTTATACAACAATAAGGCCGTGACTGGTAATATCTAGGTCATGTACCATATTTATACAACAATAAGGCTGTGACTGGTAATATCTAGGTCATGTTATATAGTACCATATTTATACAACAATAAGGCTGTGACTATTAATATCTAGGTCATGTTATATAATTACCATATTATACAACAATAAGGCTGTGACTGGTCATATCTAGGTCGTGTTATATAGTACCATATTTATACAACAATAAGGCTGTGACTGGTAATATCTAGGTCATGTTATATAGTACTATATATATACAATAATAAGGCCGTGACTGGTAATATCTAGGTCATGTTATATAATTACCTTATTTATACAACAATAAGGCTGTGACTGGTAATATCTAGGTCATGTACCATATTTATACAACAATAAGGCTGTGACTGGTAATATCTAGGTCATGTTATATAGTACCATATTTATACAACAATAAGGCTGTGACTGGTAATATATAGGTCATGTTATATAGTACCATATTTATACAACAATAAGGTTGTGACTGGTAATATCTAGGTCATGTTATATAGTACCATATTGATACAATAATAAGGCTGTGACTATTAATATCTAGGTCATGTTATATAATTACCATATTTTACAACAATAAGGCTGTGACTGGTCATATCTAGGTCGTGTTATATAGTACCATATTTATACAACAATAAGGCTGTGACTGGTAATATCTAGGTCATGTACCATATTTATACAACAATAAGGCTGTGACTGGTAATATCTAGGTCATGTTATATAGTACCATATTTATACAACAATAAGGCTGTGACTGGTAATATCTAGATCATGTTATATAGTACCATATTTATACAACAATAAGGCTGTGACTGGTAATATCTAGGTCATGTTATATAGTACCATATTGATACAACAATAAGGCTGTGACTGGTAATATCTAGGTCATGTTATATAGTACCATATTTATACAACAATAAGACTGTGACCGGTAATATCTAGGTTGTGTTATATAGTACCATATTTATACAACAATAAGGCTGTGACTGGTAATATCTAGGTCATGTTATATAGTACCATATTTATACAACAATAAGGCTGTGACTGGTAATATCTAGGTCATGTTATATAGTACCATATTTATACAACAATAAGACTGTGACCGGTAATATCTAGGTCATGTACCATATTTATACAACAATAAGGCTGTGACTGGTAATATCTAGGTCATGTTATATAGTACCATATTTACACAATAAGGCTGTGACTGGTAATATCTAGGTCGTGTTATATAGTACCATATTTATACAACAATAAGGCTGTGACTGGTAATATCTAGGTCATGTTATATAATTATCATATTTATACGACAATAAGGCTGTGACTGGTAATATCTAGGTCATGTTATATAATAACCTTATTTATACAACAATAAGGCTGTGACTGGTGATATCTAGGTCATGTTATATAGTACCATATTTATACAACAATAAGGCTGTGACTGGTAATATCTAGGTCATGTTATATAATACCATATTTATACAACAATAAGGCTGTGACTGGTAATATCTAGGTCATGTTATATAGTACTATATATATACAATAATAAGGCCGTGACTGGTAATATCTAGGTCATGTTATATAATTACCTTATTTATACAACAATAAGGCTGTGACTGGTAATATCTAGGTCATGTTATATAGTACCATATTTATACAACAATAAGGTTGTGACTGGTAATATCTAGGTCATGTTATATAGTACCATATTGATACAATAATAAGGCTGTGACTATTAATATCTAGGTCATGTTATATAATTACCATATTTATACAACAATAAGGCTGTGACTGGTAATATATAGGTCATGTACCATATTTATACAACAATAAGGCTGTGACTGGTAATATCTAGGTCGTGTTATATAGTACCATATTTATACAACAATAAGGCTGTGACTGGTAATATCTAGGTCATGTTATATAGTACCATATTTATACAACAATAAGGCTGTGACTGGTAATATCTAGGTCATGTTATATAGTACCATATTTATACAACAATAAGGCTGTGACTGGTAATATCTAGGTCATGTTATATAGTACCATTTTTATACAACAATAAGGCTGTGACTGGTAATATCTAGGTCATGTTATATAGTACCATATTTATACAACAATAAGGCTGTGACTGGTAATATCTAGGTCATGTTATATAGTACCATATTTATACAACAATAAGGCTGTGACTGGTAATATCTAGGTCATGTTATATAGTACCATATTTATACAACAATAAGGCTGTGACTGGTAATATCTAGGTCATGTTATATAGTACCATATTTATACAACAATAAGGCTGTGACTGGTAATATCTAGGTCATGTTATATAATTACCATATTGATACAATAATAAGGCTGTGACTGGTAATATCTAGGTCATGTTATATAGTACCATATTTATACAACAATAAGGCTGTGACTGGTAATATCTAGGTCATGTTATATAGTACCATATTTATACAACAATAAGGCTGTGACTGGTAATATCTAGGTCATGTTATATAGTACCATTTTTATACAACAATAAGGCTGTGACTGGTAATATCTAGGTCATGTTATATAGTACCATATTTATACAACAATAAGGCTGTGACTGGTAATATCTAGGTCATGTTATATAGTACCATATTTATACAACAATAAGGTTGTGACTGGTAATATCTAGGTCATGTTATATAGTACCATATTGATACAATAATAAGGCCGTGACTGGTAATATCTAGGTCATGTTATATAATTACCTTATTTATACAACAATAAGGCTGTGACTGGTAATATCTAGGTCATGTACCATATTTATACAACAATAAGGCTGTGACTGGTAATATCTAGGTCATGTTATATAGTACCATATTTATACAACAATAAGGCCGTGACTGGTAATACCTAGGTCATGTTATATAGTACCATATTTATACAACAATAAGGCTGTGACTGGTAATATATAGGTCATGTTATATAGTACCATATTTATACAACAATAAGGTTGTGACTGGTAATATCTAGGTCATGTTATATAGTACCATATTGATACAATAATAAGGCTGTGACTATTAATATCTAGGTCATGTTATATAATTACCATATTATACAACAATAAGGCTGTGACTGGTCATATCTAGGTCGTGTTATGTAGTACCATATTTATACAACAATAAGGCTGTGACTGGTAATATCTAGGTCATGTACCATATTTATACAACAATAAGGCTGTGACTGGTAATATCTAGGTCATGTTATATAGTACCATATTTATACAACAATAAGGCTGTGACTGGTAATATCTAGGTCATGTTATATAGTACCATATTTATACAACAATAAGGCTGTGACTGGTAATATCTAGGTCATGTTATATAGTACCATATTTACACAATAAGGCTGTGACTGGTAATATCTAGGTAATGTTATATAGTACCATATTGATACAACAATAAGGCTGTGACTGGTAATATATAGGTCATGTTATATAGTACCATATTTATACAACAATAAGGCTGTGACTGGTGATATATAGGTCATGTTATATAGTACCATATTGATACAACAATAAGGCTGTGACTGGTAATATCTAGGTCATGTTATATAGTACCATATTTATACAACAATAAGGCTGTGACTGGTAATATCTAGGTCGTGTTATATAATTACCATATTTATACAACAATAAGGCTGTGACTGGTAATATCTAGGTCCTGTTATATAGTACCATATTTATACAACAATAAGGCTGTGACTGGTAATATCTAGGTCATGTTATATAATTACCATATTTATACAACAATAAGGCTGTGACTGGTAATATCTAGGTCATGTTATATAGTACCATATTTATACAACAATAAGGCTGTGACTGGTAATATCTAGGTCATGTTATATAATTACCATATTTATACAACAATAAGGCTGTGACTGGTAATATCTAGGTCATGTTATATAGTACCATATTTATACAACAATAAGGCTGTGACTGGTAATATATAAGTCATGTACCATATTTATACAACAATAAGGCTGTGCCTGGTAATATCTAGGACATGTTATATAGTACCGTATTTATACAACAATAAGGCTGTGACTGGTAATATCTAGGTCATGTTATATAGTACCATATTTATACAACAATAAGGCTGTGACTGGTAATATCTAGGTCCTGTTATATAATACCATATTTAAATAGATGCTAGTCATTTTCCAGCAATTAGTCCATCCCCTACTTCCAATTCACCAAATTTTATGTGATGGACGCTGGGCTTATTACAGGATAAATGCGGTATATATGTATTGTATTTTTATGTGATGGACCCTGGCCTTATAACAAGATAAATACAGTATGTATGTATGGTATTTTATTTCTCATCAGGATCTGTTAGTTAACTGACAATTTTCGTGTGACATTTCTGACTGTTAGGTTGAAAGTATTGATTCAGAAGATGAAAATTGACAAAGATGTTGTTTGAAATACAGTGTATTTTAGAATCGGTTTATTGTCGTTTAGTCGGGTACACTGAGGATTGCGGTATTACATTATATATAATATCTGGTAGATATACTAATTAAGTAGATGTATCTGTTAATGTTCAGTAGATGGAAGCCTATATTTGGAGTTGAGGGTTGTTGAGTGTATAATATTTAGTCACTAACTTTTTTCAGTTATGATGAAATCGATTACAGAGAAATTACATTCTCAGATTGGATAACTGGTGAAGGTGTAAATGGAATACCAAATAATCTATTTTCTGGCAAATTCAATTTCCGTAATTGCCAATTTTCTATTGTATGCAGTCATGTGGAATGATAAGGTTTTCTGAGTGACAGCCTGTGCCCCTCCCACTTCCTTCAGCTCCAGATATTTCCAATTTATTTCTAACTGTCAATTTTCCTCAAATATTGTACATAACCCAGGAATAATATACCAGCTGATTGCTACCTTCCTTAAGAAATCATTTGAAATAAGTCAGAAACTTTTTAAACAATATATGATATGTATTCCTCCCTTCCTTGATTCTGTGTTTTGTACCGACTGGTCAGTCTGTGTTTTGTACTGTCTAACCAGTCTATGTTTTGTACCGACTGGTCAGTCTGTGTTTTGTACCGACTAGTGAGTCTGTGTTTTGTACTGACTGGTCAGTTTGTGTTTTGTACTGACTGGTCAGTCTGTGTTTTGACAAGTATTTGGTTTCTGTCTCTAAAATACTGAATACGTGGCTATATCTATGTGGCATAATTCTTTGAAATTGATTGTTTTATCTGCTTTGTTATGTTGCCATTGGAAGTGAAGTTTTATTAGGACTATAAATGCTGGACATACAATTTTGTATTTGGTTTTAGATGCCAAAAGGCAAAACCTGGACAAGGAAAATAGATTATCTATATTAGTCTGATCTGTTAGAGTGAGAACCCCTTCTTTAACCTCTTTACTCCCAGGATTGTTTTATGTATAGATTATCTATATTAGTCTGATCTGTTAGAGTGAGAACCCCTTCGTTAACCCCTTTACTCCCAGGATTGTTTTATGTATATATTATCTATATTAGTCTGATCTGTTAGAGTGAGAACCCCTTCTTTAACCTCTTTACTCCCAGGATTGTTTTATGTATATATTATCTATATTAGTCAGATCTGTTAGAGTGAGAACCCCTTCTTTAACCTCTTTACTCCCAGGATTGTTTTATGTATATATTATCTATATTAGTCAGATCTGTTAGAGTGAGAACCCCTTCTTTAACCTCTTTACTCCCAGGATTGTTTTATGTATATATTATCTATATTAGTCAGATCTGTTAGAGTGAGAACCCCTTCTTTAACCTCTTTACTCCCAGGATTGTTTTATGTATATATTATCTATATTAGTCAGATCTGTTAGAGTGAGAACCCCTTCTTTAACCTCTTTACTCCCAGGATTGTTTTATGTATATATTATCTATATAAGTCTGATCTGTTAGAGTGAGAACCCCTTCTTTAACCTCTTTACTCCCAGGATTGTTTTATGTATATATTATCTATATAAGTCTGATCTGTTAGAGTGATAACCCCTTCGTTAACCCCTTTACTCCCAGGATTGTTTTATGTATATATTATCTATATTAGTCAGATCTGTTAGAGTGAGAACCCCTTCGTTAAAACCCTTTACTCCCAGGGTTGTTTTATGTATATATTATCTATATAAGTCTGATCTGTTAGAGTGATAACCCCTTCTTTAACCTCTTTACTCCCAGGATTGTTTTATGTATATATTATCTATATAAGTCTGATCTGTTAGAGTGATAACCCCTTCTTTAACCTCTTTACTCCCAGGATTGTTTTATGTATATATTATCTATAGAGCCCCTTCGTTAACCCCTTTACTCCCAGGATAGTTTTATGTATATATTATCTATATTAGTCTGATAGATTCATAAATCTGCCCTGTCCCTCAGACAGCTGCAGATCTGTTATTTGAGTGTGAGCCCCTTCTTTAATAGATCATTGTAAAGAATATGTCAAGTGTTCATATATATATATATATATATATATATTCATATATGATCACAGACATCTACACGATCATAGACACCAACATGATCACAGACACCTACATGATCACGGACACATACATGATCACGGACATGATCACGGACACCTACATGATCACGGACACCTACATGATCACGGACACCTACATGATCACGGCCATCTACATGATCACAGTCACCTACATGATCACGGACACCTACATGAACACGTACACCTACATGAACACGTACACCTACATGATCACAGACACATACATGATCACGGACACATACATGATCACGGACATGATCACGGACACCTACATGATCACAGACATCTACATGATCACGGACACCTACATGATCACGGACACCTACATGATCACAGACACCTACATGATCACAGACACCTACATGATCAGACACCTACATGATCACAGACACCTACATGATCACGGACACCTACATGATCACAGACACCTACATGATCACAGACACCTACATGATCAGACACCTACATGATCACAGACACCTACATGATCACATACACCTACATGATCACAGACACCTACATGATCACGGACATGATCATGGACACCTACATGATCACAGACACCTACATGATCACAGTCACCTACATGATCACGGATATCTACATGATCACGGACACCTACATGATCACGGACACCTACATGATCACGGACACCTACATGATCACAGTCACCTACATGATCACGGACACCTACATGATCACAGACATCTACATGATCACAGTCACCTACATGATCATAGACACAACATGATCACGGACACCTACATGATCACGAACACCTACATGACCACGGACACCTACATGATCACGGACATCTACATGATCACAGTCACCTACATGATCACGGACACCTACATGATCACAGACATCTACATGATCACAGACACAACATGATCACGGACACCAACATGATCACGGACACCTACATGATCACAGTCACCTACATGATAACGGACACCTACATGGTCACAGACATCTACATGGTCACGGACATCTACATGATCACAGACATAACATGATCACGGACACCTACATGATCACGGACATCTACATGATCACGGACACCTACATGATCACGGACATGATCACGGACACCTACATGATCACAGACACAACATGATCACGGACATGATCACAGACACAACATGATCACGGACACCTACATGATCACAGACACCTACATGATCACAGACACAACATGATCACGGACACTTACATGATCACGGACACCTACATGATCACGGACACCTACATGGTCACGGACATCTACATGATCACGGACACCTACATGATCCTAGACACCTACATGATCACAGACGCCTACATGATCACGGACACCTACATGATCACGGACATGAACACGGACACCTACATGATCACAGACACCTACATGATCACGGACACCAACATGATCACAGACACCTACATGATCACGGACACATACATGATCACGGACATGATCACGGACACCTACATGATCACGGACACCTACATGATCACGGACACCTACATGATCACGGCCATCTACATGATCACAGTCACCTACATGATCACGGACACCTACATGATCACGGACATCTACATGATCACGGACACCTACATGATCACGGACATGATCACGGACACCTACATGATCACAGACACAACATGATCACGGACATGATCACAGACACAACATGATCACGGACACCTACATGATCACAGACACCTACATGATCACAGACACAACATGATCACGGACACTTACATGATCACGGACACCTACATGATCACGGACACCTACATGGTCACGGACATCTACATGATCACGGACACCTACATGATCCTAGACACCTACATGATCACAGACGCCTACATGATCACGGACACCTACATGATCACGGACATGAACACGGACACCTACATGATCACAGACACCTACATGATCACGGACACCAACATGATCACAGACACCTACATGATCACGGACACATACATGATCACGGACATGATCACGGACACCTACATGATCACGGACACCTACATGATCACGGACACCTACATGATCACGGCCATCTACATGATCACAGTCACCTACATGATCACGGACACCTACATGAACACGTACACCTACATGAACACGTACACCTACATGATCACAGACACATACATGATCACGGACACATACATGATCACGGACATGATCACGGACACCTACATGATCACAGACATCTACATGATCACGGACACCTACATGATCACGGACACCTACATGATCACAGACACCTACATGATCACAGACACCTACATGATCAGACACCTACATGATCACAGACACCTACATGATCACGGACACCTACATGATCACAGACACCTACATGATCACAGACACCTACATGATCAGACACCTACATGATCACAGACACCTACATGATCACATACACCTACATGATCACAGACACCTACATGATCACGGACACCTACATGATCACGGACACCTACATGATCACAGTCACCTACATGATCACGGACACCTACATGATCACAGACATCTACATGATCACAGTCACCTACATGATCATAGACACAACATGATCACGGACACCTACATGATCACGAACACCTACATGACCACGGACACCTACATGATCACGGACATCTACATGATCACAGTCACCTACATGATCACGGACACCTACATGATCACAGACATCTACATGATCACAGACACAACATGATCACGGACACCAACATGATCACGGACACCTACATGATCACAGTCACCTACATGATAACGGACACCTACATGGTCACAGACATCTACATGGTCACGGACATCTACATGATCACAGACATAACATGATCACGGACACCTACATGATCACGGACATCTACATGATCACGGACACCTACATGATCACGGACATGATCACGGACACCTACATGATCACAGACACAACATGATCACGGACATGATCACAGACACAACATGATCACGGACACCTACATGATCACAGACACCTACATGATCACAGACACAACATGATCACGGACACTTACATGATCACGGACACCTACATGATCACGGACACCTACATGGTCACGGACATCTACATGATCACGGACACCTACATGATCCTAGACACCTACATGATCACAGACGCCTACATGATCACGGACACCTACATGATCACGGACATGAACACGGACACCTACATGATCACAGACACCTACATGATCACGGACACCTACATGATCACAGACACCTACATGATCACGGTCATCTACATGAACACGGACACCTACATGACCACGGACACCTACATGATCACGGTCATCTACATGAACACGGACACCTACATGACCACGGACACCTACATGATCACAGTCACCTACATGATCACGGTCATCTACATGAACACGGACACCTACATGACCACGGACACCTACATGATCACAGACACCTACATGATCACAGACACCTACATGATCACGGTCATCTACATGAACACGGACACCTACATGACCACGGACACCTACATGATCACGGTCATCTACATGAACACGGACACCTACATGACCACGGACACCTACATGATCACGGTCATCTACATGAACACGGACACCTACATGACCACGGACACCTACATGATCACAGACACCTACATGATCACAGACACCTACATGATCACGGTCATCTACATGAACACGGACACCTACATGACCACGGACACCTACATGATCACAGTCACCTACATGATCACGGACACCTACATGATCACAGACACCTACATGATCACAGACACCTACATGATCACAGACACCTACATGATCACGGACACATACATGATCACGGACACATACATGATCACAGACACCTACATGATCACGGACACCTACATGATCACGGACACCTACATGATCACAGACACCTACATGATCACGGACATGATCACCGACACCTACATGGTCACGGACACCTACATGATCACGGACACCTACATGATCCTAGACACCTACATGATCACGGACACCTACATGATCATAGACACCTACATGATCACGGACACCTACATGATCACGGACACCTACATGATCACGGACACCTACATGATCACGGACATGATCACATACATCTACATGATCAAAGTCACCTACATGACCACGGACACCTACATGGTCACGGGCACCTACATGATCACGGACATCTACATGATCACAGACACCAACATGATCACGGACATCTACATGATCACATACATCTACATGATCACGGACACCTACATGATCACCGACATGATCACGGACACCTACATGATCACGGACATCTACATGATCAAGGAAATATACATGATCACGGACACCTACATGATCACGGACACCTACATGATCACAGACACCTACATGATCACGGACATCTACATGATCACAGACACCTACATGATCACAGACACCTACATGATCACGGACATGATCACGGACACCTACATGATCACAGACACCTACATGATCACGGACACCTACATGATCACAGACACCTACATGATCACCGACATGATCACGGACACCTACATGATCACAGACACCTACATGATCACGGACACCTACATGATCACAGACACCTACATGATCACCGACATGATCACGGACACCTACATGATCACAGACACATACATGATCACAGACACCTACATGATCACGGACACCTACATGATCACAGACACATACATGATCACAGACACCTACATGATCACGGACACCTACATGATCACAGACACCTACATGATCACCGACATGATCACGGACACCTACATGATCACACACCTACATGATCACGGACACCTACATGATCACACACCTACATGATCACAGACATCTACATGATCATAGACACCTACATGATCACTGACATCTACATG
The DNA here is from genome assembly GCF_902652985.1 of Pecten maximus. Taxonomy (NCBI): domain Eukaryota; kingdom Metazoa; phylum Mollusca; class Bivalvia; order Pectinida; family Pectinidae; genus Pecten; species Pecten maximus. Next base: position 41,049,195 of record NC_047025.1, on the reverse strand, counting down.
ATCACGGACACCTACATGATCACAGACACCTACATGATCACGGACATCCACACGATCAGTGACACATATCATAATGACCCATTGGTAAACATATAAATGAAATTCTCTGAATAAGAAATAGAATGTAACACTTGGCCCAGTGATTGTCAGATTTACATGCTCGTAAGTGAAGGGTTTTGTCACCCATGTGTTACAAGTTAGTAATCTATCAGGAGTATTTAAAGCTTAACACAGGTGTAGTGACCTTCAGGAAGTCCAGATTCCCTGATTTATTTTGATGATCTTTAAAAGAGGGTTTGCTGTACTTATAAATTAGAATTGACAACAACAAAAATGATGAAAATTTATACTTAATCGGGAATAAGCTTATTACTTGGCATGGGTTTAAAGCTGGATAAATAGAGTATTCGTCAAAATTGGAAATTATGTGGCAATTTTCTTTAAGAAACACTTTTAGATGTGTAGAGTCAAATCCTGAAAATAGACTTAACTAATTTCTGTTGAAATTGCAGTTGTAAAATTTACTGGCACATCAGTTAGTTGTACATTATTCCTTGCAGTAATTGTGGACACAAACAAATGGTATCATTCTACACTGGTAGTGGGCAAGGATGTCAGCATCTGTATCGGCTCCGAGTATGACTAGCAACACTGGAGGATACGGACGGAAACGTTAACTCTTGGAAACTAGTCTCGTCTACAGAATCAGGAAAAATTGAGTCATGAGAGCTGTTTTGTGAAAACAAGGACAAGTTTAGAGGGTCAAGACTACAGAGTCTGACACCAGTTCAGATTGGGCAAGGAAGGGGTAATGAACAAAATACTGGAGCTCCACCCATCGATCTGTTCCTCTCTACTTCAACTAAGTAAGATGATCTGTATTTAACTTATAAAGACATCAAGCAGAAAGATTTTTCTGGCATTACGGTTGTATACAATGGGATTGTGCAAAGTTTGTCTTAACGGTAAATCAGGTCGGGGATAATACACTATTATTGTATATATCAGTAAGTGTTTATTGATAATACACCATTATTGTATATATCAGTAAGTGTTTATTGATTTTAGTGTGCTGATCCTAGGTTGATACTGTGTAACAGGTTTTCTGTATGGTATAGAAATTCTAAGTGTAAACATGGATACTTTGATTTTCAATAAAGATCTGAGCATGAAATTCACAAAAGTTCATGCCAATAGTAGTTCCATTTGATGTTAAAGATAAGGCTAGTGTGCTGCTATTTATGTATAACTTTGATGTTTATAAAGATTAGGCTAGCATACTGCTATTTTATGTATAACCTTGTATATATACATAGACCATAGATATATTTTAGATTTCAATACATTAGATTAGCGATAGTGGATCGGAGTTTGATTCAGGCAAGGGAGATAATTATTGTCATAATATTAGAGTGAAATATTTCTTTTTACAAACTTTTATAGAGTTTTCTGTTGGAATCTACATTATACATCTACCTTTTTACTGGTATAAATTGCTTTAATATATATTTTATCTATACACATTTAACTGTTCCAATCCATGGAAATTCTAATCTATTTATCACCATATTGGTTTTAAATTCTAATCGTTGTATTATACATGTTTTATTGTCTCACTGGCCTGAGGGAGGTGGTCTTTGGCCATATAAAACAATGTCTGTTGTCTGTACTCTGTAACTTCTCCAATGTCTGTTGTCTGTACTCTGTAAGCTTCTCCTTTTAAAGTAGAAATATCGGGCTGTAGGAATCATAATTTTATAATAATCATTCCTTTTCCAAGGGATTTTATTTCATCATTGTCTAAGGGTGGGGACCAATAGAAGTCATATTTAATACTTGAGCTCCTAAAACAATTGTTAATAAAATTGTCCAACATTATCTGTAATTTTATAATTATATAATCATGCTCCATATAACACTTTACAACTAGAACAAATTTTTAGTTCAACTGACCCAAATAGCTGGCAAGCTTAGCCATGGCACAGCATCTGGCGTTCGTCCGTAGTCCATTAGCATTTCCTTTTCCTAAATATCCAGAATTATAATAATGTATGCAGGCCTCTGGGTGTCTTGCCCAAGCTTGTCTTAAAACATGTTGGTTACTGGACTGTGCATGAATACAGGTTAATGGACTCTACATAAATACAGGTTAATGGACTCTACATAAATACAGGTTAATGGACTCTACATAAATACAGGTTAATGGACTCTACATAAATACAGGTTAGTGGACTCTACATAAATACAGGTTAATGGACTCTACATAAATACAGGTTAATGGACTCTACATAAATACAGGTTAACCCTTTCAACCCTAAGAAACATTAGCAGACTCTGCCATTCATTCATAATATGAAGTCCAATATGGTCAGTGGGGGTGAAAGGGTTAATGGACTGTACAAGGATACAGGTTAATATTTATATTTCCACTCAATTCAGACTCAATGAACCTACCACAGTTAACTCAAGTCATTTTTCAATTAACTATATCAAGTCCGGCGTAGGAATACATTTGTCAAGCTTGGACTATATTTTTTTAATTCCTTTTCAAAAGTGATCATATCTATATGAAATAAATTCCTTTAAAACTAATATTTGTTTTAATTCGTTATCAAGTTTGTTAACGAAAGGAATCCTGAAAGTATTAACCATATGTAGACGAAGAGTGATGACGTACCTTTCGGTAAGTTCTGTGGTAGACTTGCACAAGTCCCTATTTGTCAAAGACAAAATATTGTACAAAATATAAAAAAATATAAATATAAGGATTGAATAATGTTATGTTGAGGTGTATGGGGGTATAAACCTCAATAGGTCTTGAGACAAATTAATTATGAACTGCTTGGTTGAGGTGTATGTCAACATAACATTATTCAATCCTTAGATGGACTGTACAAGGATACAGGTTAATGGACTGTACAAGGATACAGGTTAATGGACTCTACATAGATAACAGGTTAATGGACTGTGCATGGATACGTGTTAATGGACTCTACATGGATACAGGTTACTACACAAAGATAATTAAGGTAAATTATACTCTGTGCAAGTTGGACTGTTTATGTATGAACATATTGAATACATTTCTGACTGAACATCAATACAAGTTGAGTCTACATGAATACGGGTGTGGCTGTCAATGAAATTGAGAGGATATTTCTTCATTTGTTAAGTGTATATTTCAATGTGCAATAAGTAACCTTCACTGACCAACACTTACCTGTATCAGGTGTGTTATAATATTTCTACCTGTATCAGGTGACTTATAATATTTCTACTTGTATCAGGTGAGTTATAATATTTGTATATCTGTAATGTTCTTTATCAACTTATATAACATGCATGCAGTGTTCTATTTACATTTATCTGAATGTATAAGTTTGGGCCGGTAACCTACCTAACACTTATCATTGTTAAGTCACCGTTAATCAGTCTGTCTTTGTAACTCCGCCAGCTAAGGTAGACAGTTATACTCCGATGAATACCCGGTACCTGGGGATTGTCCTGTGAGAGGGTAGGACTATACTTACCTGGTGACACTGATGTCCAGGTGTAATACCTGGGGATTGTCCTGTGATAAGGTAGGACTATACTTACCTGGTGACACTGATGTCCAGGTGTAATACCTGGGGATTGACCTGTGAGAGGGTAGAACTACCTGGTGACACTGATGACAGGTGTATTACCTGGGGATTGTCCTGTGAGAGAGTAGGACTATACTTACCTGGTGACACTGATGACCAGGTGTAATACCTGGGGATTGTCCTCTGAGAGAGTAGGACTATACTTACCTGGTGACACTGATGACCAGGTGTAATACCTGGGGATTGTCCTGTGAGAGAGTAGGACTATACTTACCTGGTGACACTGATGTCCAGGTGTAATACCTGGGGATTGTCCTGTGAGAGGGTAGGACTATACTTACCTGGTGACACTGATGACCAGGTGTAATACCTGGGGATTGTCCTGTGGGAGTGTAGGACTATACTTACCTGGTGACACTGATGTCCAGGTGTAATACCTGGGGATTGTCCTGTGAGAGGGTAGGACTATACTTACCTGGTGACACTGCTGACCAGGTGTAATACCTGGGGATTGTCCTGTGATAAGGTAGGACTATACTTACCTGGTGACACTGATGACCAGGTGTTATACCTGGGGATTGTCCTGTGAGAGAGTAGGACTATACTTACCTGGTGACACTGATGACCAGATGTAATACCTGGGGATTGTCCTGTGAGAGAGTAGGACTATACTTACCTGGTGACACTGATGTCAAGGTGTAATACCTGGGGATTGTCCTGTGAGAGAGTAGGACTATACTTACCTGGTGACACTGATGTCCAGGTGTATTACCTGGGGATTGTCCTGTGGGAGTGTAGGACTATACTTACCTGGTGACACTGATGACCAGGTGTCATACCTGGGGATTGTCCTGTGAGAAGGTAGGACTATACTTACCTGGTGACACTGATGACCAGGTGTCATACCTGGGGATTGTCCTGTGAGAGGGTAGGACTATACTTACCTGGTGACACTGATGACCAGGTGTCATACCTGGGGATTGTCCTGTGAGAGGGTAGGACTATACTTACCTGGTGACACTGATGACCAGGTGTAATACCTGGGGATTGTCCTGTTAGAGGGTAGGACTATACTTACCTGGTGACACTGATGTCCAGGTGTAATACCTAGGGATTGTCCTGTTAGAGGGTAGGACTATACTTACCTGGTGACACTGATGACCAGGTGTAATACCTGGGGATTGTCCTGTGGGAGTGTAGGACTACCTGGTGACACTGATGTCCAGGTGTAATACCTGGGGATTGTCCTGTGAGAGAGTAGGACTATACTTACCTGGTGACACTGATGACCAGGTGTAATACCTGGGGATTGTCCTGTGATAAGGTAGGACTATACTTACCTGGTGACACTGATGACCAGATGTAATACCTGGGGATTGTCCTGTGAGAGAGTAGGACTATACTCACCTGGTGACACTGATGACCAGGTGTAATACCTGGGGATTGTCCTGTGAGAGAGTAGGACTATACTTACCTGGTGACACTGATGACCAGGTGTAATACCTGGGGATTGTCCTGTGAGAGAGTAGGACTATACTTACCTGGTGACACTGATGTCCAGGTGTAATACCTGGGGATTGTCCTGTGAGAGGGTAGGACTACCTGGTGACAAGTACATACACTGATGACCATGGTGTCAATTACAGTCATTTTTTTACTGGTATACATGATAGTGTTTATGTATACCAAATAGAAAGTTTTGTTATTCATTTACATACGGCCATGATTTTGTTATGTTAATTACATTGACTGTTTATATTGTAATTATATTTTATGTTAATTAAGGCAACTCTTCATACTTTATTATGTTAATTAAGGGGTCTGTTTTACCTTTTGTATATATTTATCTCTACATTTGATTCATGTATAAAGTTAGTACATAATAATCTAACAGCATTGTATTAAAATCTGTCTGTTTTAACGGTGCAATAAAAATGACCCGAGATGGACCACTTGACTAGTCGAGAGCTCATCATTAATAAAAATTGTCAACATCATGAATGGTAACATTGGGTCTAATAATACCCTCCACAGCTTTACCATAAACTACACGACATAAACACATTAATGTTGACATGTTGTCTCTGACTAGAATCTTTTGAAGTAGTCATAGTGTATATAGATGGTCTGAAGTAGTCATAGTGTATATAGACTGTAATCTGGAATTCGTATTGAAGCTCTAGGTTAACTGCATCATCATTTAATAATAAAATAGTTGTATCAGCTTCAATAACAGTGTTCTATGTTTATTTATCTCAGTATTATAACTATTGTCACTATAATACATAGATGTTTATTAGCCCACCATCATCAGATGGTGGGCTATTCAAATCACCCTGCGTCCGTGGTCCGTCCGTCCGTCCGTCCGTCCGTAAACAATTCTTGTTATCGCTAATCCTCAGAAAGTAAAGAAGGGATCTTTCTCAAATTTCATATGTAGGTTCCCCTTGGTGCCTAGTTATGCATATTGCATTTTGAGACGAAACGGAAAACAACATGGCCGACAGGCAGCCATCTTGGATTTTGACAATTGAAATTTGTTATCGCTATTTCTGAGAAAGTACTGAAGGGATCTTTCTCAAATTGTATATGTAGGATCCCCTCGGTGTGTAGTTATGCATATTGCATTTTGAGACCAATCGGAAAACAACATGGCCGACAGGCAGCCATCTTGGATTTTGACAATTGAAGGTTGTTATCGCTATTTCTCAGAAAGCACTGAAGGGATCTTTCTCAAATTTCATATGTAGGTTCCCCTTGGTGCCTAGTTATGCATATTGCATTTTGAGACCAATTGGAAAACAACATGGCCGACAGGAAGCCATCTTGGATTTTGACAATTGAAGTTTGTTATCGCTATTTCTCAGAAAGCACTAAAGGGATCTTTCTCAAATTTCATATGTAGGTTCCCCTCGGTGTGTGGTTATGCATATTGCATTTTGAGACCAATCAGAAAACAACATGGCCGACAGGCAGCCATCTTGGATTTTGACAATTGAAGTTTGTTATCGCTATTTCTGAGAAAGTACTGAAGGGATCTTCCTGAAATTTCATATGTAGGTTCCCCTCAGTGTGTAGTTATGCATATTGCATTTTGAGACCAATCAGAAAACAACATGGCCGACAGGCAGCCATCTTGGATTTTGACAATTGAAGTTTGTTATCGCTATTTCTGAGAAAGTACTGAAGGGATCTTCCTGAAATTTCATATGTAGGTTCCCCTCAGTGTGTAGTTATGCATATTGCATTTTGAGACCAATCAGAAAACAACATGGCCGACAGGCAGCCATCTTGGATTTTGACAATTGAAGTTTGCTATCGCTATTTCTGAGAAAGTACTGAAGGGATCTTCCTGAAATTTCATATGTAGGTTCCCCCTGGTGCATAGCTATGCATATTGCATTTTGAGACCAATCAGAAAACAACATGGCCGACAGGCAGCCATCTTGGATTTTGACAATTGAAGTTTGTTATCGCTATTTCTGAGAAAGTACTGAAGGGATCTTCCTGAAATTTCATAGGTAGGTTCCCCCTGGTGCATAGCTATGCATATTGCATTTTGAGACCAATCGGAAAACAACATGGCCGACAGGCAGCCATCTTGGATTTTGACAATTGAAGTTTGTTATCGCTATTTCTAAGAAAGTACTGAAGGGATCTTCCTGAAATTTCATATGTAGGTTCCCCTCGGTGCCTAGTTATGCATATTGCATTTTAAGACTAATCGGAAAACAACATGGCCGACAGGCAGCCATCTTGGATTTTGACAATTGAAATTTGTTATCGCTATTTCTGAGAAAGTACTGAAGGGATCTTTCTCAAATTTCATATGTAGGATCCCCTCGGTGTGTAGTTATGCATATTGCATTTTTAGACCAATCGAAAAACAACATGGCCGACAGGCAGCCATCTTGGATTTTGACAATTGAAGGTTGTTATCGCTATTTCTCAGAAAGCACTGAAGGGATCTTTCTCAAATTTCATATGTAGGTTCCCCTTGGTGCCTAGTTATGCATATTGCATTTTGAGACCAATTGGAAAACAATATGGCCGACAGGCAGCCATCTTGGATTTTGACAATTGAAGTTTGTTATCGCTATTTCTCAGAAAGTACTGGAGGGATCTTCCTGAAATTTCATATGTAGGTTCCCCTCAGTGTGTAGTTATGCATATTGCATTTTGAGGCTAATCGGAAAATAACATGGCTGACAGGCAGCCATCTTGGATTTTAACAATTGAAGTTTGTTATCGCTATTTCTGAGAAAGTACTGAAGGTATCTTTCTCCAAATTTCATATGTAGGATCCCCTCGGTGTGTAGTTATGCATATTGCATTTTGAGACCAATCGAAAAACAACATGGCCGACAGGCAGCCATCTTGAATTTTGACAATTGAAGTTTGTTATCGCTATTTCTGAGAAAGTACTGAAGGGATCTTTCTGAAATTTCATATGTAGGTTCCCCTCGGTGCCTAGTTATGCACATTGGATTTTGAGACTAATCGGAAAACAACATGGCCGACAGGCAGCCATCTTGGATTTCGACAATTGAAGTTTGTTATCGCTATTTCCAAGAAACTAATGAAGGGATCTTCCTGAAATTTCATTTGTAGGTTCCCCCTGGTGCATAGCTATGCATATTGCATTTTGAGACGAAACGGAAAACAACATGGCCGACAGGCAGCCATCTTGGATTTCGACAATTGAAGTTTGTTATTGCTATTTCCAAGAAACTAATGAAGGGATCTTCCTGAAATTTCATTTGTAGGTTCCCCCTGGTGCATAGCTATGCATATTGCATTTTGAGACGAAACGGAAAACAACATGGCCGACAGGCAGCCATCTTGGATTTCGACAATTGAAGTTTGTTATCGCTATTTCTAAGAAGGTATCTCAGTATTATAACTATTGTCACTATAATACATAGATGTTTATTAGCCCACCATTATCAGATGGTGGGCTATTCAAATCGCCCTGCGTCCGTCGTCCGTCCATCTGTCCCTCCGTCCGTCCCTCCGTCCCTCCGTCCGTCCGTAAACAATTCTTGTTATCGCTAATCTTCAGAAAGTACAGAAGGGATCTTCCTGAAATTTCATATGTAGGTTCCCCTCGGTGCCTAGTTATGCATATTGCATTTTGAGGCTAATCGGAAAATAACATGGCCGACAGGCAGCCATCTTGGATTTTGACAATTGAAGTTTGTTATCGCTATTTCTCAGAAATTAATGAAGGAATCTTTTTCAAATTCCATATATAGGTTCCCCTTGGTGCCTTACTCTTAAATTTTATATATAGGTTTCCCTTGTTTGAAAAGTACTAGAGGCTGTTTCTGAATTTACACAGATTAGTACATGTAAGACTTAGAAGAAGAGAAAAGTAGAGAAAAGATCAATCTGACATGGAACCTATGAAGAACATTCAATGGTGGGCGCCAAGATCCCTCTGGGATCTCTTGTTGATATCAGTATTATAAATATTGTCACTATAATACGTAGATGTTTATTTATATCAGTATTATAACTATTGTCACTATAATACATAGATGTTTATTTATCTCAGTATTATAAATATTGTCACTATAATACGTAGATGTTTATTTATATCAGTATTATAACTATTGTCACTATAATACATAGATGTTTATTTATATCAGTATTATAACTATTGTCAGTATAATACGTAGAGGATATTGAATGGTTTACAGAATATAACATATATTTCACAAGTATGACAGAATATCAATATTTTTCACGAGTGCTAGACAGTTGTGAAGCACGAGTGAAAACTATCTGTTTATTCGGTCATATATGTCAGACGTTATATCTCATGGGAAACCATTCAATTTTCTATTTATTTTATTTTCTAAAGACATTGAGCTTCACAAGAAGACAACCATTTTGAATGGACTGCTCAATGCAATTGCAGTGTTTTCTGCTTTTATTATTGTGTAATACATATAGTTACTATTGTGTTATACATAATAACTATTGTGTTATACAAAATAACTATTGTGTTGTACATAATAACTATTGTGTTGTACATAATAACTATTGTGTTGTACATAATAACTATTGTGTTGTACATAATAACTATTCTGTTATACATAATAACTATTCTTTTATACAAAAACAACTACTCCTCAGTTGTATAATGGCTGCCCTACCCATCAGCTGCCTGATGGATGATCCTACGCCTTAGTTACTAGGAGGATGGTCTTACCCTGATAGATGATCCTACACCTTAGTTACTTGTAGGATGGTCTTACCCTGATAGATGATCCTACACCTTAGTTACTTGGAGGATGGTCTTACCCTGATAGATGATCCTACACCTTAGTTACTTGGAGGATGGTCTTACCCTGATAGATGATCCTACACCTTAGTTACTTGGAGGATGGTCTTACCCTGATAGATGACCCTACGCCTTAGTTACTTGTAGGATGGTCTTACCCTGATAGATGATCCTACACCTTAGTTACTTGTAGGATGGTCTTACCCTGATAGATGATCCTACACCTTAGTTACTTGGAGGATGGTCTTACCCTGATAGATGATCCTACGCCTTAGTTACTTGGAGGATGGTCTTACCCCGATAGACGATCCTACGCCTTAGTTACTTGGAGAATGGCCTTACCCTGATAGATGATCCTACGCCTTAGTTACTAGGAGGATGGTCTTACCCTTATAGATGATCCTACGCCTTAGTTACTTGGAGGATGGTCTTACCCTGATAGATGATCCTACGCCTTAGTTACTTGGAGGATGGTCTTACCCCGATAGACGATCCTACGCCTTAGTTACTTGGAGTATGGTCTTACCCTGATAGATGATCCTACACCTTAGTTACTTGGAGGATGGTCTTACCCTGATAGATGATCCTACACCTTAGTTACTTGGAGGATGGTCTTACCCTGATAGATGATCCTACGCCTTAGTTACTTGGAGGATGGCCTTACCCTGATGGATGATCCTACGCCTTAGTTACTTAGAGGATGGTCTTACCCCGATAGATGATCCTACGCCTTAGTTACCTGGAGGATGATCTTACCCTGATAGATGATCCTACGCCTTAGTTACTTGGAGGATGGTCTTACCCTGATGGATGATCCTACGCCTTAGTTACCTGGAGGATGGTCTTACCCTGATAGATGATCCTAGGCCTTAGTTACTTGGAGGATGGCCTTACCCTGATGGATGATCCTACGCCTTAGTTACCTGGAGGATGGTCTTACCCTGATAGATGATCCTACGCCTTAGTTACTTGGAGGATGGCCTTACCCTGATAGATGATCCTACGCCTTAGTTACTTGGAGGATGGCCTTACCCTGATAGATGATCCTACGCCTTAGTTACTTGGAGGATGGTCTTACCCTGATAGATGACCCTACGCCTTAGTTACTTGTAGGATGGTCTTACCCTGATAGATGATCCTACGCCTTAGTTACTTGGAGGATGGTCTTACCCCGATAGACGATCCTACGCCTTAGTTACTTGGAGAATGGCCTTACCCTGATAGATGATCCTACGCCTTAGTTACTAGGAGGATGGTCTTACCCTTATAGATGATCCTACGCCTTAGTTACTTGGAGGATGGTCTTACCCTGATAGATGATCCTACGCCTTAGTTACTTGGAGGATGGTCTTACCCTGATAGATGATCCTACACCTTAGTTACTTGGAGGATGGTCTTACCCTGATAGATGATCCTACGCCTTAGTTACTTGGAGGATGGCCTTACCCTGATGGATGATCCTACGCCTTAGTTACTTAGAGGATGGTCTTACCCCGATAGATGATCCTACGCCTTAGTTACCTGGAGGATGATCTTACCCTGATAGATGATCCTACGCCTTAGTTACTTGGAGGATGGTCTTACCCTGATGGATGATCCTACGCCTTAGTTACCTGGAGGATGGTCTTACCCTGATAGATGATCCTAGGCCTTAGTTACTTGGAGGATGGCCTTACCCTGATGGATGATCCTACGCCTTAGTTACCTGGAGGATGGTCTTACCCTGATAGATGATCCTACGCCTTAGTTACTTGGAGGATGGCCTTACCCTGATAGATGATCCTACGCCTTAGTTACTTGGAGGATGGCCTTACCCTGATAGATGATCCTACGCCTTAGTTACTTGGAGGATGGTCTTACCCTGATAGATGATCCTACGCCTTAGTTACTTGGAGGATGGTCTTACCCTGATAGATGATCCTACGTCTTAGTTACTTGGAGGATGGCTTTACCCTGATAGATGATCCTACACCTTAGTTACTAGGAGGATGGTCTTACCCTGATAGATGATCCTACACCTTAGTTACTTGTAGGATGGTCTTACCCTGATAGATGATCCTACACCTTAGTTACTTGGAGGATGGTCTTACCCTGATGGATGATCCTACGTCTTAGTTACTTGGAGGATGGCTTTACCCTTATAGATGATCCTACACCTTAGTTACTAGGAGGATGGTCTTACCCTGATAGATGATCCTACACCTTAGTTACTTAGAGGATGGTCTTACCCCGATAGATGATCCTACACCTTAGTTACTTGGAGGATGGTCTTACCCTGATAGATGATCCTACGCCTTAGTTATTTGGAGGATTGTCTTACCCTGATAGATGATCCTACGCCTTAGTTACTTGGAGGATGGTCTTACCCCGATAGACGATCCTACGCCTTAGTTACTAGGAGGATGGTCTTACCCTGATAGATGGTCTTACCCCGATAGATGATCCTACACCTTAGTTACTTGGAGGATGGTCTTACCCTGATGGAGGATCCTAAGCCTTAGTTACCTGGAGGATTGTCTTACCCTGATGGATGATCCTACGCCTTAGTTACTTGGAGGATGGTCTTACCCCGATAGATGATCCTACGCCTTAGTTACTTGGAGGATGGTCTTACCCTGATAGATGATCCTACGCCTTAGTTACTTGGAGGATGGTCTTACCCTGATGGATGATCCTACGCCTTAGTTACTTGGAGGATGGTCGTACCCTGATGGATGATCCTAAGCCTTAGTTACTTGGAGGATGGTCGTACCCTGATGGATGATCCTAAGCCCTAGTTACTTGGAGGATGGTCTTACCCCGATAGATGATCCTACGCCTTAGTTACTTGGAGGATGGTCTTACCCTGATGGATGATCCTACGCCTTAGTTACTTGGAGGATGGTCGTACCCTGATGGATGATCCTAAGCCTTAGTTACTTGGAGGATGGTCGTACCCTGATGGATGATCCTAAGCCCTAGTTACTTGGAGGATGGTCTTACCCCGATAGATGATCCTACGCCTTAGTTACTTGGAGGATGGTCTTACCCCGATAGATGATCCTACACCTTAGTTACTTGGAGGATGGTCTTACCCTGATAGATGATCCTACGCCTTAGTTACTTGGAGGATGGTCTTACCCTGATAGATGATCCTACACCTTAGTTACTTGGAGGAAGGTCTTACCCTGATAGATGATCCTACGCCTTAGTTACTTGGAGGATGGTCTTACCCTGATGGATGATCCTACGCCTTAGTTACTTGGAGGATGATCTTACCCTGATAGATGATCCTACGCCTTAGTTACTTGGAGGAAGGTCTTACCCTGATAGATGATCCTACGCCTTAGTTACTTGGAGGATGATCTTACCCTGATAGATGATCCTACACCTTAGTTACTTGGAGGAAGGTCTTACCCTTAACTGCCTACAGATAGAAGTCATATGTCTAAAGTAGATACATAAACGTGATGGAACAACATTGTATGTTATAGAAATAGTAGAATGACATGACTTCCATTATATGACATCATGATCAACAATATAAATGTGCCCAGATTTTCAGTACTTCAGGGGACAAAATTTGTCATTAAATCATCCTGAAGAAGCCAACTCCTCTGACCAAAACATCACCTTGGTTATGATGCAGCACCAAACATTATCCTGCTGATGGGTGCTGCAACAAGACATCACCATGGTGATTGGTGCTGCATCAAGACATCACCTTGGTGATTGGTGCTGCATCAAGACATCACCTTGGTGATTGGTGCTGCATCAAGACATCACCTTGGTGATGAATGCTGCACCAGGACATCACCTTGCTTGAACTGCAAGACAAATATAAAACAAACAAAAAACTTCAATTACTTTGAGACATCATATTTTATTTCTATTCAATGAAAAAAAATTCTGTTAGCAGATATATGGATATCAGTGATTTTCTTAGTGATGCAAATAAACACACATTTATTGAGAAGCCTTGTACAGACAGTCTGTTGACATGTTTTGATCATATATCAAAATTAATTCTATGAAATATTCAGATATTAATGAAACATATGCATGAACAACCATTTTTATCCTTGTAATAAGCCCAGGGGACAAACACATAACCGCCCCTGGGGTGGGCTTATCAAAGGACATTCACATTTGTCCCAGGGGACAAACACATAACTGCCCCTGGGGTGGGCTTATCAAAGGACATTCACATTTGTCCCAGGGGACAAACACATAACCGCCCCTGGGGTAGGCTTATCAAAGGACATTCACATTTGTAAGTAATTTACTGAGCAGCATTCGATATGAATTGGCTTACTAACAGGCGTATTGTCGGAGACATATATTAGTACTGGGTATATCAAGAGTATAAGCTGCTTGTTTATGGTGCAATGTCTGCAGTGTACACCTTCGAGAAAATGGTACTCATAAGGTAGTGGTGTACACCTTAGAGAAAATGGTACTCATAAGGTAGTGGTGTACACCTTAGAGAAAATGATACTCATAAGGTAGTGGTGTACACCTTAGAGAAAATGATACTCATAAGGTAGTGGTGTACACCTTAGAGAAAATGATACTCATAAGGTAGTGGTGTACACCTTAGAGAAAATGGTACTCGTAAGGTAGTGGTGTACACCTTAGAGAAAATGATACTCGTAAGGTAGTGGTGTACACCTTAGAGAAAATGATACTCATAAGGTAGTGGTGTACACCTTAGAGAAAATGATACTCATAAGGTAGTGGTGTACACCTTAGAGAAAATGATACTCATAAGGTAGTGGTGTACACCTTAGAGAAAATGATACTCATAAGGTAGTGGTGTACACCTTAGAGAAAATGATACTCATAAATAACATATTTCCTTCCTTGTTACTTTGTAGTAATACACTGTATTGCTTCTTTTTTTCACACTGTTACTGTAATGACCGCAGCACTACCCTCGGTACCTGGAGAAGTTTTATGTTGATGTAGATGTTTATTGGGTTTAATCCATTTGAAGAACGGTACAGAACTTATACTGTTTCTAAAATGCTGGCAAAAAGATTTTCCACAAAATCAGTACTGTTTCTCCAGTCAATATATTTATGTACTATCAATATTTCACAGTTAGAAATACAGATTATTTCTGTATATTTACATCTGCTATATTCCATGGGGAATTAACACATTTCTCTTTCAACAAACATGTATTTTATCACCTAACAATTTTGAAAGTAAAATCTTCCTTCACTCTGAGCTTAAAATCTGAGCATAAAACAACATAAAATCTTCTTAACAACATTTTCTCATAGGGCAGCACAGACTTCCAACAACATTTGATTGTAGAGTTTTGTAGAGAGCCAGTGTTTCAGGATCATCAATATATCACAGTTTTAATATTCCTGCATCATCTTGTCATCTGGTCAGTAATTCCTAGGCACTCAGCACCTGGAAAAGTATCACAAATAAATGAATGATTCATAATGCACATTTTATAAGATAAATGTTACAATAAACAACAGAATTTGGACCTACAAATGATGTCCACAATATAAAAGACTTAGGAGGGGAGACAATAACGATGAAGGAGGGGAGATAACCTGTGGATGTCACACTGAGACAATAACAATGAAGGAGGGGAGATAACTGTGGATGTCACACTGAGACAATAACAATGAAGGAGGGGAGATAACTGTGGATGTCAAACTGAGACAATAACAATGAAGGAGGGGAGATAACTGTGGACATCACACTGAGACAATAACGATGAAGGAGGGGAGATAATCCGTGGACATCACACTGAGACAATTACAATGAAGGAGGGGAGATAACTGTGGATGTCACACTGAGACAATAACAATGAAGGAGGGGAGATAACTGTGGACATCATACTGAGACAATAACAATGAAGGAGGGGAGATAACTGTGGACATCACACTGAGACAATAACAATGAAGGAGGGGAGATAACTGTGGACATCACACTGAGACAATAACAATGAAGGAGGGGAGATAACCTGTGGATGTCACACCGAGACAATAACAATGAAGGAGGGGAGATAACTGTGGATGTCACACTGAGACAATAACGATGAAGGAGGGGAGATAACCTGTGGATGTCACACTGAGACAATAACAATGAAGGAGGGGAGATAACTGTGGATGTCACACTGAGACAATAACAATGAAGGAGGGGAGATAACTGTGGACATCACACTGAGACAATAACAATGAAGGAGGGGAGATAACCTGTGGATGTCTCACCCAGACAATTACAATTAAGGAGGGGAGATAACTGTGGATGTCACACTGTGACAATAACGATGAAGGAGGGGAGATAACTGTGGAGAGGTTTTAAGACACTGTTTACTGGTAGTGGAACTATCCATATAATTCCTGTGTTTGGGTAGAATTCTTGCTTGAGTATTACAGGTAGCTCTAATAGTTTTAATTTGGGCCCAACAGTATTCAGAAGAAAAAAATAATAATAAAATAAAACCCTTAACACACATATCTTTTTTGGACTCACAAATTTTGATAAGATGTCTCTTCCCAGTTTTTGTCTGTGCAATTTCAATCATCATCATCATCATCATCATCATCATCTTCCTCGTCATTTGAGTCTACTTCAAGTCCAGCTAAACCACCACGAGCTGAATGAAGAAAACAGAAGATAAATGACTGCATCGTTATCATCCAGTAACAGTTATCCTGAGTAAAATAGAATCAGGAAATCCAAGGTGTCTTGGCATCTACTATCTTGGCAAAAACAAACAGAATTTGACAAGGAAAAGAAATATCTTTACATGATAAGACAGCAATATTAACATTGTCATTGACATCTGTGGGTTCCAATCAACTTCACAATGTAATTATGAAATATCTATCCCTTTACAAGAAATATTTCATGAAAGATAGTCAATGCAGCTGTCAACAGATTTATACTTTCTTGTTAATACAATTTCTTTTTGAATATTGTTATTATAAAAATGTAACCAATTCCCCTCACTAAACACGACTTGTCTGCCTGAGTGCCAGGTTATAAAATAATGACAGGTAAAAACTCACCCAGCTCCTTCTTTTCTCGTTGATACTTTGCCACCTGGAAAAGAAAATTAATTCTTCTTGAGCAAGAAGAGCAGTGATCATGATTGTATATAAGTGTCCAGAGCACCAAACATGATCTCATTCAAGAGATGTATATAATAACATAACATGTTGTTCCTCATGGAGAGATGTATATAATAACATATAACATGTTGTTCCTCATTCAAGAGATGTATATAATAACATAACATGTTGCTCAACAAAAATTAAATATTCCTTAATCAGAATGACTGAAGCAGATAACAATGGTAACATGCTATTTTTTGTTTTGTTTTTTGTTTTTGTTATTCTAATTTGATGTGTTCCTTCAATCAATCAATTAATCAAATACATATCATAACAATTAATTGTAAACAACTGGCCAGAAGATACCAGGAACAGATCACACACAATACAGATAAATCTGCTAGACACAGAACACCTGCCTATATCATCGTTTATATTTGGGTTTTTTTTTTTTTCTAATTCTTTAGCTTTATAAGATTCATACTTTTTTGATAATGTCCCTCACGTGAAAAAGTCAACATTGTCATTACCAATCACATATTCTTTTGATGCCAGAATCACATATCACATGATCTATAAATTTTACATACCGCTTCTTCGTGTTGGTCTCGGCTTTCTCGTAATATTTTAGACTCTTTTTCCAACCGTTCCTTGAGTGCCTGCATTCCTGCCTCTGGGCACACAATATGTGCCTCCACATTTTTGGTGCCAGCATTGAATTTTATATCAATCTTCGACCCCTTTACAGCTATCTTTCTCAGTCTCACACCTTTCCTCCCAATAAAATTCCCCACATCTACATCACGCAGGGCAGACAAAACAATGACCTCCTTGTTGATTTTCCTTGCTTGTGGGTTGGTTGCTATGGGATCCAGGATGCTGCATCTACTGTTCTGTAGGAGTTGTTGTAGAATGTATAGGAACCTGCTGGCACTGCTGTTACGGTTACTTAACAACTTAGCCTGAAACATTTGGTCTCGGAAATTTTTAAGAAATCCATGGAATTCCTCACAAGGATCCTGTTCTGCTATAAAATGTTCGAAGTATGGTTTGGCTGCTGTAAGACTTTCTGTTGAGACTGCTGCCCATCTTTCAGCCAAAGTTTCTTGTATAAGTTTTTGTTTGCTGCTATTTGGACCTACAATGTATGCATGAATATTATTATACCATGGAAATACAATATGAAAAAAATTATTATACAGGAGAGGTCTAAGGGTTTGCAATGCAACTAGTTGATCAAGATAATTCAAACAGATGTTGATTACCACCTTATTCGAGTATAAGAGTGGGCTACTTTTATTAATTTAAATGAATGATTCAGCCTTTCATTCAAGCATTATACTGGTCCAATATCAGGTTTCTATGCCTCTCGGTTATTGAAAAGTTTTTAGGCATTTTGTCCAACATTGACCTTGGAGAGTTCTCGGAGAAGTATCGTGGCGGAATACTTGGACAACTCTGAGAAGTATATTGGAATGTGCAAATTAAGATTTCCAGATGTGACGGTAGACTATTATACATTACATTTGAAATTATTAATTATACCAAATATTACGGTGTTACATGACATCCGCTATTTGTAGCATTTTCCAGGTTCATTGTTTTGCAACACTATCATCAATGGAAAGGAATCGTAGCTCTGACGACAACCAGTCTGTCAGAAATTATCCATCTGTCGTCCAGAGCAACATTATTGAAGCTAACTTGGTAGCACTTCATCTCAGATACTACAGGCCTGATTCATGTATCAGGGCTCTGGGCATCTTGGTTATAGATAAGTTGTTTAAAAGTTGACACCAGAAGGACAGCTTGCCAGCAGACAAAAGATGGCAAGATATAATTGTCAATGTTCCACAAAGTAAGCTCACTTGCCCTTCGTGAGGTGAGCTATTTACCAGTACCTATTCATTTCAGGGATTCTGCTATTGATCAAACCAAAGAGCTCTGGCTTAGAAGTCTTACGCTCAACCAATCAGGTAGCTACAGGTTGAGGGGTAAGTAATTTCACACACTTTTGGTGTGTATCTAAATACATTTCCATCAAATTAATTTCAAATCGAGAAAGAATACCTCACATTGTTAGATGTACAAATGCTTCGTAACATACAAGTGTGTAACATGATGTGCACACACGTATCACTGTGTTGTTAACTTGTGTTTATTGATGGGTTTGAAGGCGATCGGGAACGTAATTTCGCATAACCATCTAACTTCTTTAATTTTGTTGGTAAAAATAGTTTTCAGCCATTCTGTAGACATGTACAATATGCTGAACTAAGACTAAACCCAATGCCATGATTAAAATAATCTTTGAAATCAAAATAATGTTAAATTGAAAAGTGTCAATCTACCTCCATTTTTGTTTTGAATAATGACCGCTCCCTGCGAAGGTAATGTAAACAAAGCGGCGAAAATGATGGGATGTCTGCAGGTCAACGCTGTTACTTTAGTGGGTTTGTAGTCAGTTTTGATTATAATCTGATCAAATGATATTTTCCCTGAATATTTGCAAATTCACATCCCAATCAACAACTGGTATTATTTTAAATGAAATATTTAATCATCCGGTATCCATTTTATTGGAAGCAAGTCGAATCAGTTAAATTTTGTTTTCAAAATGAACTTAATCTGAAAAAAAGGTATCTAAAAGTTCCACTAAAGTTTGACATTAGTCAACATATAAACAAAAAAGCACAGTCCTCGACCACTTGGAGGAAAAACGCAAAAAATTGTCAGGTGTGCGAAATTACGTACCATTGCTCTAAATGATTTATAAAATATGAATACCCATACTTTTTCTTCTTATACTGAAACAAAATAATGGATGCTAGCTAGGTGAATATCCATGAACAGTTATATTGCTATGTAGGCCTAATACCATCAACATGTTCACTTTCAGTATATACTACATTTTGTATATAGTAGATTCTACATTGTGTGTTCTTCTACAGAAACTTGTCACTGTGGTAAATTAACATCACCACCTGGCCCAAGTTTCCCCTGCCCCTTACACCACGTAAAAGGTGTAGGGCGGGGTTCCTATTACATTTGCACTAAATACTACAAGTGGTTATAAACTACAGTGCAGTTCATTACATTAATTTTAATTTTAGCACAAAGTTAGATAACAGTTCTTGTGCAAATGTACAGTGTCACCATAGGCACTGGCTGGTAAGTCGCAACTGGGTTAATATCCAACATCCTCGATTTGTACTACACACACTGGCTATATATTGGACCACAGGTGCCCGTGATTGGACAATGTAAAAAGATGACGCCCCTTTTTTGTTATAAATCCATAATTTACTTAAAGTAGCAACTATCGCTCAAATGCAGGGCTATTATACCTATACCGAACAGGTATGTCATTATGTGGGGCTGTGACCTATAACGTTGTATTGCGATAAACGGGAAACGGCTTTATACACACCTGCATTATCAATCTGACACGCACAGATGACTCGAGCAATTCTTTTCAATTGGACTTGCTGTAACCTCCCATGCAGTCTGTTCATTATGAAATGATACTTGGCTCGCCATTTCATGTCGTGGCAAAGACAAACATTCGGAGTTTCGTCCATTTTGAGAAGTAAATTGCGTTTTCGAACTCCTCAGGACGCTTGTAAAACATCAATTTCATTTCCTGTTCAAACACTTAGGTGATTAAGACTTTCTACTTTCGTTTTGAAATACATGTATATTTTGAGTTATTCCACGAATTTAACAACGTGACCAAAATAGCTATTCAGTGAAATCATCATTGTGTTATATATTTGGTTACACTGATATTAAATTTGCTCACGAAAGATGTTCTGAAGTGGCTAGTAGGACTACTTGTATACGTTATCTTTAAGGTTCATGACCAGATTTCTAGTAAATATTACTTGCTATTGAAATAGTTTGTACAAACACCAAGATGTTTGCGAGATCAGCTATGGTTTTACTTGTTTCTTTAGAAAATGGAACACTCTTGTATTCACAAAGGTCTACCAACTCTTCCTAATAAACCAAACTGGTTTGTTTGTTAACAGCGAGAAGAAGTAGAAACTTTTAAAAAAAATCTATTTTTTATCTCAAAACAAGTAACAGGTACGAAATAATACTTTTCTATGGATAACCATATGCCATTTACAAAGGTACTCCTATGCTTATATTCTAGAAATACATTTTAGTCTTAAACTTTTAGTGTTACAAACTCACCTACCCTATGTAACAATAGACCAATTCAGAGGGGGTAGGTACATGTGTCAATGATTTTTTGGTATTTATAATCAATACTCGGGTAAAACATTGATGCAGTACCTTTCAGACAAATGGATAAACGTCTTGTTTTATTTTTATAATGATGCTAGTTCCAGAAATTGCTCTGGATTTTTGAAAGGAAATAAATCTTGCCATTGGATTTGCTAATCTTGGGCAATGTATAGGTGAAATACACAAATAGTATGTCTTTGGATTGTAAAAGTGCAAGGTAACCTGGGGTTCATTATGGGTACAGTATACATTTTCAATGGAATTTTACATACTTACAACGGTTTTCAGTTTTGTTAAATACCCAATGCAGTACCTCACCAGCGAAAACTATTTAGAAGCCAGCATAGTGTCAGCGGTCAAACATGACGGTGTAACGATAGGATTCACTGAGAGCGTTGTCTCCGTAGCCCTGGGCATATATGGCCAGGTGTGATTAAAGTAGTCGCTTCGTAAGAAGCCTTGGGTTTACAGGTAAAACAAATCTGAACAGAGATTGTATGTAGGCCTACTTGTAAACGTTATCTTTAACATTGTTGATCAGCTATTAGTAGTGTAAGAGGAGTGAAAAAATGCACGATCAGACCAGGATTTGAACCCGGGACCTCCTAACACTAGCCTGATGCTCTACCAATTGAGCTACCTGCACTGGTTGCCTATGATTGACCCAGTCCAGTTCCGCTACAGTAGATCCAGAAATTAATTCCGACAAAGCGAGGCTAATTCTTTACTACTTGTCTTCTGCTATACTGAGTATGGTATCATAAATTATTAAATGGTCAGTCCGCTGCACCTAAACGGTTACATTCTTTAGAGTAATTAAGAGAGGAACAAAGAAATTTCAACTATCGATTATGCTATAATGGTGACAGAGTAATCACACTATAATGGTGACAGAGTAATCACACTATAATGGTGACAGAGTAATCACACTATAATGGTGACAGAGTAATCACACTATAATGGTGACAGAGTAACCACACTATAATGGTGACAGAGTAATCACACTATAATGGTGACAGAGTAATAATACTATAATGGTGACAGAGTAATCACACTATAATGTTGACATAGTAATCACACTATAATGGTGACAGTGTAATCACACTATAATGGTGACAGTGTAATCACACTATAATGGTGACACAGTAACCACACTATAATGGTGACAGAGTAATCACACTATAATGGTGACACAGTAATCACACTATAATGGTGACACAGTAATCACACTATAATGGTGACACAGTAATCACACTATAATGGTGACAGAGTAATCACACTATAATGGTGACAGAGTAATCACACTATAATGGTGACCGAGTAATCACACTATAATGGTGACAGAGTAACCACACTATAATGGTGACAGAGTAATAATACTATAATGGTGACAGAGTAATCACACTATAATGGTGACAGAGTAATCACACTATAATGGTGACAGAGTAATCACACTATAATGGTGACAGAGTAATCACACTATAATGGTGACAGAGTAATCACACTATAATGGTGACAGAGTAACCACACTATAATGGTGACAGAGTAATCACACTATAATGGTGACAGAGTAATCACACTATAATGGTGACAGAGTAATCACACTATAATGGTGACAGAGTAACCACACTATAATGGTGACAGAGTAATCACACTATAATGGTGACAGAGTAATCACACTATAATGGTGACAGAGTAATCACACTATAACGGTGACACAGTAATCACACTATAATGGTGACAGAGTAATCACACTATAATGGTGACAGAGTAATCACACTATAATGGTGACAGAGTAATCACACTATAATGGTGACAGAGTAATAATACTATAATGGTGACAGAGTAATAATACTATAATGGTGACAGAGTAATCACACTATAATGGTGACAGAGTAATAATACTATAATGGTGACAGAGTAATCACACTATAATGGTGACACAGTAACCACACTATAACGGTGACAGAGTAACCACACTATAATGGTGACACAGTAACCACACTATAACGGTGACAGAGTAACCACACTATAATGGTGACAGAGTAACCACACTATAATGGTGACAGAGTAATCACACTATAATGGTGACAGAGTAATCACACTATAATGGTGACAGAGTAATAATACTATAATGGTGACAGAGTAATCACACTATAATGGTGACAGAGTAATCACACTATAATGGTGACAGAGTAACCACACTATAATGGTGACAGAGTAATCACACTATAATGGTGACAGAGTAATCACACTATAATGGTGACAGAGTAATAATACTATAATGGTGACACAGTAATCACACTATAATGGTGACACAGTAATCACACTATAATGGTGACAGAGTAACCACACTATAATGGTGACAGAGTAATCACACTATAATGGTGACGGAGTAATCACACTATAATGGTGACAGAGTAATCACACTATAACGGTGACAGAGTAACCACACTATAATGGTGACAGAGTAATCACACTATAATGGTGACAGAGTAATCACACTATAATGGTGACAGAGTAATAATACTATAATGGTGACAGAGTAATAATACTTAAGGGTGACCGAGTAATCACACTATAATGGTGACAGAGTAACCACACTATAATGGTGACACAGTAATCACACTATAATGGTGACACAGTAATCACACTATAATGGTGACATAGTAATCACACTATAATGGTGACAGAGTAATCACACTATAATGGTGACATAGTAATCACACTTTAATGGTGACAGAGTAATCACACTATAATGGTGACAGAGTAATCACACTATAATGGTGACGGAGTAATCACACTATAATGGTGACACAGTAATCACACTATAATGGTGACAGAGTAATCACACTATAATGGTGACGGAGTAATCACACTATAATGGTGACAGATCAGAGTAATCACACTATAATGGTGACGGAGTAATCACACTATAATGGTGACAGAGTAATCACACTATAATGGTGACACAGTAATCACACTATAATGGTGACACAGTAATCACACTATAATGGTGACAGAGTAATCACACTATAATGGTGACAGAGTAATCACACTATAACGGTGACACAGTAATCACACTATAATGGTGACACAGTAATCACACTATAATGGTGACACAGTAATCACACTATAATGGTGACACAGTAATCACACTATAATGGTGACACAGTAACCACACTATAATGGTGACAGAGTAATCACACTATAACGGTGACAGAGTAATCACACTATAACGGTGACAGAGTAATCACACTATAATGGTGACAGAGTAATCACACTATAATGGTGACAGAGAAATCACACTATAATGGTGACAGAGTAACCACACTATAATGGTGACACAGTAATCACACTATAATGGTGACAGAGTAATCACACTATAATGGTGACAGAGTAATCACACTATAATGGTGACAGAGTAATCACACTATAATGGTGACAGAGTAATCACACTATAATGGTGACAGAGTAATCACACTATAATGGTGACACAGTAATCACACTATAATGGTGACACAGTAATCACACTATAATGGTGACAGAGTAATCACACTATAATGGTGACAGAGTAACCACACTATAATGGTGACACAGTAATCACACTATAATGGTGACACAGTAATCACACTATAATGGTGACAGAGAAATCACACTATAATGGTGACAGAGTAACCACACTATAATGGTGACAGATTAATCACACTATAATGGTGACAGAGTAATCACACTATAATGGTGACAGAGTAATCACACTATAATGGTGACAGAGTAATCACACTATAATGGTGACAGAGTAATCACACTATAATGGTGACAGAGTAATCACACTATAATGGTGACAGAGTAATCACACTATAATGGTGACAGAGTAATCACACTATAATGGTGACAGAGTAACCACACTATAATGGTGACAGAGTAATCACACTATAATGGTGACACAGTAATCACACTATAATGGTGACACAGTAATCACACTATAATGGTGACACAGTAATCACACTATAATGGTGACACAGTAATCACACTATAATGGTGACACAGTAATCACACTATAATGGTGACAGAGTAATCACACTATAATGGTGACACAGTAATCACACTATAATGGTGACAGAGTAATAATACTATAATGGTGACACAGTAATCACACTATAATGGTGACACAGTAATCACACTATAATGGTGACAGAGTAATCACACTATAATGGTGACAGAGTAATCACACTATAATGGTGACAGAGTAATCACACTATAATGGTGACAGAGTAATCACACTATAATGGTGACAGAGTAATCACACTATAATGGTGACAGAGTAATCACACTATAATGGTGACAGAGTAATCACACTATAATGGTGACAGAGTAATCACACTATAATGGTGACAGAGTAATAATACTATAATGGTGACAGAGTAACCACACTATAATGGTGACAGAGTAATCACACTATAATGGTGACAGAGTAATCACACTATAATGGTGACAGAGTAACCACACTATAATGGTGACAGAGTAATCACACTATAATGGTGACAGAGTAATCACACTATAATGGTGACACAGTAATCACACTATAATGGTGACAGAGTAATCACACTATAATGGTGACAGAGTAATCACACTATAATGGTGACAGAGTAATCACACTATAATGGTGACAGAGTAATCACACTATAATAGTGACAGAGTAATCACACTATAATGGTGACACAGTAACCACACTATAATGGTGACGGAGTAACCACACTATAATGGTGACGGAGTAATCACACTATAATGGTGACAGAGTAATCACACTATAATGTTGACAGAGTAACCACACCCTATGGGTGACAAATATGTAAATTATGGGGACTACATTTTGTATATTGTAAACATCCAAGCTGTTTTGACAGCCAGTTATATCCAGGACTAATTAATCTAAATATATACATCAAATACTTTAGATCTGCTGCAAGAATATTTTATTATGAAAAAATAAGTAGTGTAATTCTGTTGACAGAAAATCATGGGCGAACTTTTTACCATCAACAATTGTAAACATAACTGCAACATAGTAATCTCTACAGCATTTTACATCACATGTAACACAGAACCAATGGTCTACATACTGGTATCCAGTATATAAAAAATGTGTGGCAAATATCAACTTTAATGACTGAAACAAAGCTACCAATCAATCTGAATGTTTATATAAATATTCAGTAACTAAGGAGAACAAAGTTTCTAATCATTAAATGTTTATATAAATATTCAGTAACTAAGGAAAGAGAACAAAGTTTCTAATCACTAAATATTTATATAAATATTCAGTAACTAAGGAAAGAGAACAAAGTTTCTAATCATTAAATGTTTATATAAATATTCAATAACTAAGGAGAACAAAGTTTCTAATCATTAAATGTTTACATAAATATTCAGTAACTAAGGAAAGAGAACAAAGTTTCTAATCACTAAATATTTATATAAATATTCAGTAACTAAGGAAAGAGAACAAAGTTTCTAATCATTAAATGTTTATATAAATATTCAATAACTAAGGAGAACAAAGTTTCTAATCATTAAATGTTTATATAAATATTCAGTAACTAAGGAGAACAAAGTTTCTAATCATTAAATGTTTATATAAATATTCAGTAAATAAGGAAAGAGAACAAAGTTTCTAATCACTAAATATTTATATAAATATTCAGTAACTGAGGAAAGAGAACAAAGTTTCTAATCATTAAATGTTTATATAAATATTCAGTAACTGAGGAAAGAGAACAAAGTTTCTAATCACTAAATATTTATATAAATATTCAGTAACTAAGGAGAACAAAGTTTCTAATCATTAAATGTTTATATAAATATTCAGTAAGTAAGGAAAGAGAACAAAGTTTCTAATCACTGACTGTTTATATAAATATTCAGTTACTAAGGTAAGAGAACAAAGTTTCTAATCATTAAATGTTTATATAAATATTCAGTAGCTTGGGAGATAAACAGAAGTTATCAATAACTGCAAAGTAAATACATGTAGAAAATCATGGTGTATGTAGCCTTTATACAATATTGTTCATTTATTAACATGACACATGTACTCTACTAATGTTCATAGATGACACTGCTGCCCTTCAACATATCAATAACAAAAAAGAACTTCAAAAAATGTGCAACAAAATAAAAATTACATCAAGGCTACAAAAAACTTATTTGTCATAATTAGCACTGTATGAGTAAGGTCCCAGGATAATTTTAGCAAAATAGTGAAACATAAACTACATGTATAGGATAACACTTTGATAACAATCACCATGCCAAAAATAACAAATACCTATCAGTATTATGAACGTGTACACTGTGTTTCTTCAATAACTGTGTATTACAGAATGATAGTACGACATACTGAAGGCTTTATTATAATAATATTGTCAGCTTAAAAGATTCACGGAGAAAATTGATAATTGTAGGACTTTTGTATCTATAGATGTAAAATTCTAAATGATTGTTCAGCAAATACTTAGTATTCCTACTTTGCATTTCAACAAAGTCTGGGTAACACACAGAAGATGAATTCAAAACAATTGATACAAAAAGAAAATAAACAAATTTGATGAAATTCAAGTCTTTGACACCATTAACTACTGATCATGAGAGGAACTTCCTTTCTACAAAAAAACAATGTTGATGAAAACCAAGTCTATAAGACCATTCACTATTGAGAGAGGAACTCCCTCTCAACAGCAGCAGCCATTTCATCGTCCACAGACCCGATTGATTCATCGTAGTCCGAATCACTTGCACTGTCTTCTGCGAAGGCTTCAACTGTCTTTTCAAATTTGTCTAGTTCATTCTCACTTTCCTCGCCCCCCTCAACATAGATGTCAGCAGGGTCTTTGTCGTGAGATGGACTGTTTTCATTTGAGGTTGACTTCCTGCCCTTTGACTTCCATCCCCTTGGGAAGTCTCCGGTCATGCTCTCCTCACTAGAGGACTCGTGTGCTGATTCTGAACTCAACACTTTGGAACGGAACCTAGCATCCCTCTCATCATCGTCTTCATCCGACTGATCACCATCAGACTCGTCCATGATTTCCTCGACCTCCTTGTCCATGCAAGCTATGTCATCATCTGAGAAGGCATAGAGGGGATTGTAGCTGGCTGAAAATCTCTCCTGTCTATTGCCTACTGTATTGGCCACTTTTGTCTTTTTCTCTAAATGTTTTATGATGTCGTCATCAGATAACTCACCACCGTCCTCTGCCTTGCGTTTTGAATTTCTCGTGTTTTGGTTGAACACTTCCGGACTGTTGCGTGATGACGGACCTATAGCCGTCAGCTCGAACAATCGTTCATCTACCTTCTCGTATCTCTCCCCACAGCTCCACAACCAGTTAGGAGTAACAATGTGAACACCTCTAGCTTTCTGAGCAGTCCGTACTTTCATTGTGCCTAGCAAGGCTGCAACTACATGTGTGGTGGCGTCTGTGTTGTTGCCAACTCTTGGAATGAAGTTTGTTTGAATGTTTGCTCCTAAAGATTTGGCGACAATATAAGCCCTGCTTTTCTCTGGTGATATATTGGTGGGGAAAACTCCACTAAACACTATGTTACAACCCTTAAGTACCTTTCGCTTCACATAGGGGATAATGTTTTTGAGATCTGGGTATTCTGACTTGTCCTTGACGGTTTTATTCTGTAGTTGGTCATACAAATCATAAAAAGCCTTGTGGATACGTGTGAGAATTTCTTCGAGGTACATGAGGTAGTCGTCATCATCATCCCATTCTATTTCCTCATTTTTCTCTTCCTCCTCCTCTCCTTTATCCTTATCAACTGTCTTTTCACTTTCTTCTTTTGCACTGTTATCTTCCTTTTTATTGGTGTCCATTTTTTCCTCACTAGTTTTGTCGTCTGTCAGTAACAATTTTTCACTCTCTGTTTCTATGGACACTTGTTCAGATGTTTCACATTTTGACTGAGAGTCTTTCCTTTCATCAGATCTCTCAGACACATGTTCATCAGTATCACCTGAGCCAGATTTCACATCTGTGTTATCAGATTTCATTTCACCGTCCCCGTCAAACTTTTTATCTGTGATTTTGATTTCTGACTTTTCCACGTTTTTATCTCCATTATCTACACTTTCAGAACTGTCCTCTTTCTTGTCCTCTCCTAACTTCTCCTCCCTTGATTCTGACCTTGACACTCGCCTGACCTTGTGTGTAATGGGCTCACTGTCTTTTTCTGTCTTTGTCATTCCTGGCGGAGCGTTGATATCAGCAGTGCCTTGGAAGAACCTGTAGGGCTTCACATGGATCAGGTTGGGGGAGAAATTCCATACATCTTCTCTGTCATCAATGATACACACCATGTAATCACCACACGGAAACAAGGCTCTGAAACACATAAAGGTAGGGAGTCAAATAGCATTGTAATCTGAGTGAGTCAAATGACCTTGTCACTAGAGGGAGTCAAACAGCATTGTCATCAGAGGGAGTCAAATAGCATTGTCATCAGAGGGAGTCAAACAGCATTGTCATCAGAGGGAGTCAAATAGCATTGTCACCAGAGGGAGTCAAATAGCATTGTAATCTGAGTGAGTCAAATGACCTTGTCACTAGAGGGAGTCAAATAGCATTGTAATCTGAGTGAGTCAAATGACCTTGTCACTAGAGGGAGTCAAATAGCATTGTAATCTGAGTGAGTCAAATGACCTTGTCACTAGAGGGAGTCAAATAGCATTGTAATCAGAGTGAGTCAAAATGCAATTTCATCAGGGCGAGTCAAATGGCCTCGTCATCAGAGGGAGTCAAATGGCCTCGTCATCAGAGGAAGTCAAATGGCCTTGTCATCAGAGGGAGTCAAATGGCCTCGTCATCAGAGGAAGTCAAATAGCATTGTCATCAGAATGAGTCCAACGACATTGTCACCAGAGGGAGTCAAATGGCATTGTAATCAGAGGGAGTCATGAGTCAAATAGCATTGTCACCAAATAGAATCAAACAGCCTTGTCATCAGAGGGAGTCAGATAGCCTTGTCACCAGAGGGAGTCAAATAGCCTTGTCACTAAATAGAGTCAAACGACCTTGTCACTAAATAGAGTCAAACGACCTTGTCACCAGAGGGAGTCAAATGGCCCTGTCATCAGAGGGAGTCAGATGGCATTGTCACCAAATAGAGTCAAACGACCTTGACACCAGAGTGAGTCCAACGACCTTGTCACCAGAGGAAGTCAAATGGCCTTGTAATCAGAGGGAGTCAAATGGCCTTGTCATCAGAGTGAGTCAAATGACCTTGTCACCAGAGGGAGTCAAATGTCCTTGTCACCAGAGGGAGTCAAATGGCTTTGTCACCAGAGGGAGTCAGATGGCCTTGTCACCAGAGGGAGTCGAATGGCCACCAGAAGGAGTCACATGGCCTTGTCAGCAGAGAGTCAAAAAGCCTTTTCACCAGAGGGAGTCAAATGGCCTTGTCACATCAAGCAAATGTCGGAATATAAAAATACATCCTGTTTTACAAACACTTTACATGACCTCCCTATGATAGATTATCACGCAATCATTTAGGGAAGACCTCCGATATTTACTAGTAAACTTTACAGTGATAGTGATTAAACCCTAGCCTAGGTAATGTCTGTAAGATAGGAATGTCTCTGCTCCTTTGTAAACATGTGATCTGTGTTCATGTTGTCCTTAAGGAAGTATCAAAGCAACTATAGGGAAGTATGTGAGATGAATCCAGGCACTCTCCTATCTGACATTTGTATGAAGTGTATTTCTTTAAAAAGGAAGCAAATGTGACCTGTGATAATTTAAATCACCAAAATATGATTATGTGTAGTGTTATGACACAAAATTGGCTGAAGGTTTCATGAAATATCTTGCATAAAATTCTTTTTATTGCAGGTGTAAAAGGTGACCTTTGACCTTGACCTATGATGAGAATATAATCAGGTGTAGAACAGGATGTTATGATACTATGGTGTAAACTAAATCTGTTGTGGGGTCCTCAAGATATGTCACAGATAAAGAATGGGATGTGACAAGCTGTGACAGATGGACATGGGTAACATTTTATGCCCCACCTTCTACAAAATGACAGAGGCATAAAAAAGGTCTGAAGGACATCAATGCCACCGCTCCTATGAAAATACACCCGAAGTGGGTCAAATGTGAGCTTTGACCCTTTAACCTTGACCAATGACCACCAGAATGTGATCATGTAAATAAGTTTTAAGTTACGATATCATACTATTGCGTAAATATGAACAAACTCTGTTAGAGGGTTCTCGAGATACGCTTTGATTCCAACAGGACCCAACGGGATAGGATGTGACAGAACTGGGGTGGGGGAATGTGACAATTATATATATTAAAGAACTATTTACTTAAGGTTTGCTGTCTTTGAATTTTGGTTGAAACACTCATCCCTGGATAGGATGCGATGCGAGAAAAACTTTCCCTCTGGGTCGAGGAAGCGAGCTATTGTGTGGGCGTACATGCGCACGCCAAAAGTGCAGATGTGTAGCTCATACATCTTGGAGACAGTTTCCAGGAAGTGCAGCGTCTGAGGCCTGATACGTGTGTGGTACCACATCTGGGAATTACCATGAGGAAGTTGAAAATGATTAACATCCTGAAACCAACAGAAAATGTCTTGTTACTCATACATTATAAGAATATACAATACTCTCCCTTGGTCTATTACCACCAGATACTACCGCCACTCTCGTACTCCACTAACTAGTCTATTACCACCAGATACTACCGCCACTCTCGTACTCCACCAACTAGTCTATACCACCAGATACTACCACCACTCTCGTACTCCACCAACTAGTCTAATACCACCAGATACTACCGCCACTCTCGTACTCCACCAACTAGTCTATTACCACCAGATACTACCACCACTCTCGTACTCCACAAACTAGTCCATTACCACCAGATACTACCGCCACTCTCGCACTCCACCAACTAGTCTATTACCACCAGATACTACCGCCACTCTCGTACTCCACCAACTAGTCTATACCAACAGATACTACCGCCACTCTCATACTCCACCAACTAGTCTATTACCACCAGATACTACCGCCACTCTCGCACTCCACCAACTAGTCTATTACCACCAGATACTACCGCCACTCTCGCACTCCACCAACTAGTCTATACCAACAGATACTACCGCCACTCTCGTACTCCACCAACTAGTCTATTACCACCAGATACTACCGCCACTCTCGTACTTCACCAACTAGTCTATTACCATCAGATACTACCGCCACTCTCGCACTCCACCAACTAGTCTATACCACCAGATACTACCGCCACTCTCGTACTCTACCAACTAGTCCATTACCACCAGATACTACCGCCACTCTTGTACTCCACCAACTAGTCTATTACCACCAGATACTACCGCCACTCTCGTACTCCACCAACTAGTCTATACCACCAGATACTACCGCCACTCTCGTACTCCACCAACTAGTCCATTACCACCAGATACTACCGCCACTCTCGTACTCCACCAACTAGTCCATTACCACCAGATACTACCGCCACTCTCGTACTCCACCAACTAGTCCATTACCACCAGATACTACCGCCACTCTCGTACTCCACCAACTAGTCTATACCACCAGATACTACCGCCACTCTCGTACTCCACCAACTAGTCTATACCAACAGATACTACCCCCACTCTCGTACTCCACCAACTAGTCTATACCACCAGATACTACCGCCACTCTCGTACTCCACCAACTAGTCTATACCACCAGATACTACCGCCACTCTCGTACTCCACCAACTAGTCTATACCACCAGATACTACCGCCACTCTCGTACTCCACCAACTAGTCTATACCACCAGATACTATCTCCACTCTCGTACTCCACCAACTAGTCCATTACCACCAGATACTACCGCCACTCTCGTACTCCACCAACTAGTCTATACCACCAGATACTACCGCCACTCTCGTACTCCACCAACTAGTCTATACCACCAGATACTACCGCCACTCTCGTACTCCACCAACTAGTCTATACCACCAGATACTACCGCCACTCTCGTACTCCACCAACTAGTCTATACCACCAGATACTACCGCCACTCTCGTACTCCACCAACTAGTCTATTACAACCAGATACTACCGCCACTCTCGTACTCCACCAACTAGTCCATTACCACCAGATACTACCGCCACTCTCGTACTCCACCAACTAGTCCATTACCACCAGATACTACCGCCACTCTCGTACTCCACCAACTAGTCCATTACCACCAGATACTACCGCCACTCTTGTACTCCACCAACTAGTCTATTACCACCAGATACTACCGCCACTCTCGTACTCCACCAACTAGTCTATACCACCAGATACTATCTCCACTCTCGCACTCCACCAACTAGTCTATTACCACCAGATACTACCGCCACTCTCGTACTCCACCAACTAGTCCATTACCACCAGATACTACCGCCACTCTTGTACTCCACCAACTAGTCCATTACCAACAGATACTACCGCCACTCTCGTACTCTACCAACTAGTCTATTACCACCAGATACTACCGCCACTCTCGTACTCCACCAAATAGTCCATTACCACCAGATACTACCGCCACTCTCGTACTCCACCAACTAGTCTATTACCACCAGATACTACCGCCACTCTCGTACTCCACCAACTAGTCTATTACCACCAGATACTACCGCCACTCTCGTACTCCACCAACTAGTCTATACCACAAGATACTACCGCCACTCTCGTACTCCACCAACTAGTCTATTACAACCAGATACTACCGCCACTCTCATACTCCACCAACTAGTCTATTACCACCAGATACTACCGCCACTCTCGTACTCCACCAACTAGTCTATTACCACCAGATACTACCGCCACTCTCGCACTCCACCAACTAGTCTATACCACCAGATACTACCGCCACTCGTGTACTCCACCAACTAGTCTATACCACCAGATACTACCACCACTCTCGTACTCCACCAACTAGTCTATACCACCAGATACTATCTCCACTCTCGCACTCCACCAACTAGTCCATTACCACCAGATACTACCGCCACTCTCGTACTCCACCAACTAGTCTATTACCACCAGATACTATCTCCACTCTCGTATTCCACCAACTAGTCTATTACCACCAGATACTACCGCCACTCTCGTACTCCACCAACTAGTCTATACCACCAGATACTACCGCCACTCTCGTACTCCACCAACTAGTCCATTACCACCAGATACTACCGCCACTCTCGTACTCCACCAACAAGTCTATTACCACCAGATACTACCGCCACTCTCGTACTCTACCAACTAGTCCATTACCACCAGATACTACCGCCACTCTCGTACTCAACCAACTAGTCCATTACCACCAGATACTACCGCCACTCTCGTACTCCACCAACTAGTCCATTACCACCAGATACTACCGCCACTCTCGTACTCCACCAACTAGTCCATTACCACCAGATACTACTGCCACTCTCGTACTCCACCAACTAGTCCATTACCACCAGATACTACCGCCACTCTCGTACTCCACCAACTAGTCTATACCACCAGATACTACCGCCACTCTTGTACTCCACCAACTAGTCCATTACCACCAGATACTACCGCCACTCTCGTACTCCACCAACTAGTCCATTACCACCAGATACTACCGCCACTCTCGTACTCTACCAACTTAACCCTTAGAGCAGATTTCCTCAATGTATAAATTCCCTTCATAAATTTGCCATCTTCACATACCGCTATTCTCCGTGTGCTTTAAAATATAACAGTTCTAAATCAATATATATTTCCCTTGATGTTAATGCCAATATGGTTGTTGTTTAATGTTCTATTTTTAGACAAATGGAAATTCCCGTTTTTAGTGGCACAGGAAAAAGTTAAGTTTTTGCAATTTCTTTTACTATAAAGATTGAAAGCTATACAAAAGTGTATATAGATACCTGTTGGTTCTGTAATAAAACAATGTGTGATTACCACTGATATTGTGCTAGTTTTATACACTTGTATGTCAAAGTTTGCCTTTTTCCATTCTGGATGGAGAATCAATGGAGAACATTTCTTAAGTTAGACATCAAGCTTCAAACCAGCATAACACCAATCACTTTTCTGCCTTATGAGATTTACAGATCAAACACATATTAAACGGTAAAATGGCATTAAAACTTTCCCATGGACGATTAATTCAGAATTTCATTCCGATCTTATAGATGAAAGTTGGCAATTTTTTTATACTATTGTTACCCTTGTTATACTGCCATAATCAGCGTGGACAAACAGTGGCAGTATCAGGAGGGTACTTACATACCACACATCAGAATAAGCTTTCCAGGTTCTACACTATATCATTTTTAAATGTAGAACAGTTACGAGTCAGTGATTTATATCTTTACTTTATTAGACAGTTTATAAACCAACAGTTCCTAGTCAGTGATTTATATCTTTACTTTATTAGACAGTTTATAAACCGACAGTTCCTAGTCAGTGATTTATATCTTTACTTTAATAGACAGTTTATAAACCAACAGTTCCTAGACAGTGATTTATATCTTTACTTTATTAGACAGTTTATAAACCAACAGTTACGAATCAGTGATTTATATCTTTACTTTAATAGATAGTTTATAAACCAACAGTTACGAATCAGTGATTTATATCTTTACTTTAATAGACAGTTTATAAACCAACAGTTACGAATCAGTGATTTATATCTTTACTTTAATAGATAGTTTATAAACCAACAGTTACGAATCAGTGATTTATATCTTTACTTTAATAGACAGTTTATAAACCAATGTACATGATTATAAATGTATCTTTACCTTGAGATTAACAGGAATATTGTCATTAGTGGTGTGGATATCTTTACCTTGAGATTAACAGGAATATTGTCATTAGTGGTATGGATATCTTTACCTTGAGATTAACAGGAATATTGTCATTAGTGGTATGGATATCTTTACCTTGAGATTAACAGGAATATTGTCATTAGTGGTATGGATATCTTTACCTTGAGATTAACAGGAATATTGTCATTAGTGGTATGAATATCTTTACCTGGAGATTAACAGGAATATTGTCATTAGTGGTATGGATATCTTTAGATTAACAGGAATATTGTCATTAGTGGTATGAATATCTTTACCTTGAGAGTAACAGGAATATTGTCATTAGTGGTATGGATATCTTTACCTTGAGATTAACAGGAATATTGTCATTAGTGGTATGAATATCTTTACCTTGAGATTAGCAGGAATATTGTCATTAGTGGTATGGATAAGTGTTTGATCCAGATCGACCAGCAACACTAACTTCCTGTTTTTTAACAATCTATCCTCGTCTGCCTTCCCCAGCTCCAGAGCTTGCTGCAATCAATAATCAACACATTAACAAACAAAAATGTCCTATGAGGTGTGGGGCTTTATTTGAGGTATGGCATAGGATTATAAATCTGGAGTTCTCCACTACCATACATGTAAGAACATTCAAATGATGCACATAGTGATAAAATACTAAACATGTACTGATACTACTGACCTCTTTACTGACTAAAATACTAAACCTGTACTGATACTACTGACCTCTTTACTGACTAAAATACTAAACCTGTACTGATACTACTGACCTCTTTACTGACTAAAATACTAAACCTGTACTGATACCACTTACCTCTTCACTGACTATAAGTTCAGGGATACTGTGAATCATTGCTACAGAAGCAGATACTGGAGCTCTGCGATCGCCTGCCAAACCAGCCTCTCTATAAATAAACAAGTTTATTGGGTAACCATGCCATGATGGTGAAGCAATACATGTCCACTGCTGGCCTCCCATAAGATCCTGCACTATATGTTTAAAAGGTCAGAACACTATCAACAAGGGTAGCTTATTTAATTCTGAACACAGACATAACTGTTTCTATATTCAGATTGTAATATTTATATATTTAAAAATAAATCATAGGTGTTTTTGTTGGGACATTACTCCAAAGGTGCCACATAAACTTTTTTCATCACTTCCCCAAAATTTATAAATGGTGTTATCAAAAGAAATTCAATTTAACTCCCCAACCTCTAATTGTTTTACCAACTAAAAAACAATGAGCAAATGAAAGCCATCTAAGGAACACGATTCTGTCAGTACAACTTCCTATATACTATATGTAATGAGAACATTCTTACTCTTAATCAACAGTGTTCTGTTGGTGTTTTGTTTAAGTTAAAGTAAATTCTTGAATCCTCACCCTTGATGCAAAATAGGGACTCAGAAATATACTTACTCCCTCAAATCTGCTCCGCAGTCTGCACACATGTCTTTCATCACGGTTGGGTGGGTGCACGACTGTAGCAACAATACTGGACATCTGAAAAAGTTGCAGCATTAGTTAATTCTAAGTACTATTAGTAGTCAGATATTTACCAACATAAGTAGATAGTATAGATCACATTTCAGTCAAACAACTTGACTTATTAATACATGTACATGTATGCATGTAAAGCTAGTATTTCTGTCAGTATGACCCAAATCCTTCTGATCTCCTCTTCCATTTATTCTATATAGAATACTGATAACTTCAAAGCACTTTAACTCCTATTTCTGTGACATGATTATATATCTGTGCGTATAAATGGCAAGACACTATCAAGTATGCTGGGATGTAATAGAGTGCCCTAAAGACCTAGATTGAGTTTAAAGGGAGCAAGAAGTCTGTTACTAGTTATAGAAGGGCAGCCCTACTGGTATAGCCGAGTACCCAAGACAGGAATGAAGCACATTTGTATTAACGATATTGTATGTTATTGTGTTTAACCTTTAAAGTCCATATTTAAATTTGATATCCTTGCTGTGAAAATGCTAATGTGATACTGGCAAAGTCGACCTCAAGAAGATCCACAAGCTCCTTGCCATGATATAACTTGTCGGGAATAAAGCCAACCTTCATCCCTTGGTTCTTTGTTTTAATGATACCAGATGTAGAATTTACCCTTAATGTAAACTTTATTTTATTCATTCATTGGTAACACATGAAAAGTAGACACAATCAGAAAAAAAATACAGCATGAAATGGATTCAGAAACAAGTTTTTTAAAAACTTATATTAATCCGTCTCCGTTATTGACTCATCAATTTAGCATGGTAACAAAGTGGGAGAATGAATATGAATATTGAAATAACTCTATATTGGAAAGAGACAGGTAGTGGGAAATGATAAGATGAGAGGGAAAGAGAAAGAGGGAGACTGCCGATACCATTGTTCATTTAAAAAGAACTGCATGCTGATACAACTGTGAAAACGATAAATACAGAGTTGAAACGTGGAATTAATCGAATCTCTTGGAGCTGATAATGAATTGTTGCACACATTTAAAAATCAAGGAATTTTCGTCAAAAGTTAAGTTGTTACTGCCAAAAAGTAATATTTCTGTCGAAATAGGATGATTTAGGGCAAAGAGGGAACGATTTCGAAGGTCGGAAAAAAGTCTACAATGTAATAAAAAATGTTCGTTAGTTTCATCAACTTGACAGTAGGAGCAAAGTGGACTATTTACCAGATTCCTACGAAACAAATAATATTTTAGTGAACTGCACTCCATCCTCAATCATGCATGGTGAATCTGACCCAATCTACTGCCGATAAGAAAATATGGTGGGACTTTAAGATTTTGTGCGTTTAGATGATATTTTAGTTTTGTTATTGAGGGACTGGTTTTTATTCCATCAGGAAGTGCATTCCAAAGACTAATTACAGATGGCAGAAAGGATTTCATGAAAAGGCTTGTGCGACCGGGAGGTGGACGGAAATTATTACCTAATCTAGTGTTATGATCATGAATATTATTATTTCGATGAGGAAGTAATTCTTGAAGATACTGGGGAAGGAAACCATGAACTATTTTATGAAAGTGAATAATCTTGTGATGTTTGCGTCTTTGTTCTAGTGGAAGCCAGCCTGTTTCAAGATAAAGTTTTACCCTACTAGTAAGTCTAGTTCCACCAGTAACAATCCTTGCTGCTTCTAATTGAAGATCTTCTAATATGTCTGATTGGGCTTTGGAGAGATTGTCCCAGATTATGTCTCCATATTCAAAAATTGGACGAATCATAGAAAAATACAGAGTTTGAAGTGATGCACGATCTAAAGTAAACTTAAATCTACGTAGCATATTTAATTTGGGTGAAATTTTAGATTTTAGAAAATTTATGTGAACCGTCCACCCACCATTTTCCGAAAGAAATAAACCAAGATGTTTATGTGAGGTAACAGCAGTAAGTAAGGTATTAGTCATAGTTAATGGAGGATGTAGTGGGTTATTTGTCTTTTTAGATATTAATAAGGTTTCAGTTTTTGCAGGATTAAATTTAACCAACCACTTAGATGACCATTCATGAATCTTATTTAAATCGTGATTTAAAATATCTGTAGTGTTTCTAACTGTATCGACAATGACGTATAAGGATGTATCGTCTGCAAATAACTTTATATTAGCTCTTATGTCTTCCACAATATCGTTAATGAATATTAAAAACAACAACGGGCCAAGAATTGAACCTTGGGGAACTCCGGCTTTTACATTTGACCAATTAGAGAATTTACCATTAATTACTACTCTTTGTTTTCGATAAAGAAGATAATTTTTGAACCAATTTAGTAGAGAACCCCTTATCCCAATACATGACAATTTACATAAAAGTCCCTTATGCCAAACACGATCGAATGCTTTACTAACATCAAAAAATACCATTCTTATTTCTTTACCATTATCTAAAGCAGAGTAAATATCATGAGTGATAGCAAGTAGTTGATTAATGGGTGAATCGCAACGCCTGAATCCAGATTGGAAAGGGGAGAGTAGAGAGTGAGTATGTAAGAAATTGTAAACATATTTATAAACACATCTTTCCATGAGTTTACCAATAATGGAAAGTAATGAAATAGGTCTATAATTAGTTAAGATGGATTTACATTCTTTTTTGTGCACAGGCGTGACATTAGCTGACTTCCATTCTGTAGGAAAGATACCAGATTCGAGAGATTTGTTAAATAAAGAACAAAGAGGTTTACATATAATATCAGCAGATTCCTTGAGTAATCTAGCATTTACAAGATCAGGACCAATGGCTTTAGAACAATCAAGATTCAGTATTGCATCCTTAACATCAGTAGCAGTTATGTTAATATTAGATAGATTATAGTTATGTCCATAGTCAATGTTAGGCAAAGCAGTGTTAGTATCATC
This sequence comes from Pecten maximus, assembly GCF_902652985.1. Classification (NCBI taxonomy): domain Eukaryota; kingdom Metazoa; phylum Mollusca; class Bivalvia; order Pectinida; family Pectinidae; genus Pecten; species Pecten maximus. The sequence goes on along the minus strand of NC_047025.1, from coordinate 41,008,712 downwards.
AATATTAGATTGGGAACAGAAAAAATCGTTGAATAAACAAGCTTTTTCGAAATCGTCAGAGATGCAAGTGTCATTATGAAGAAGTGGGGGTATTGAAGAGTTTTTACGATTAGGAAATAATGAGTATACAGTTTTCCACCACTTCTTCACACTGAGATTTGAAGGTTTCCGAAGGTTTTCACAGAGGTTATTGACATATGCGACTTTAGCCTTTTTAATAGAATTGATACATTTATTACGAATTTGGCGGAAACTTGTCCAGTGAGCATCTGTTGGAGAACGTTTGGCTCTTTTGTGGGCACGTTTGCGTTTACAAATTAATCTTTTGATTTCATTTGACATCCAGGGTGGTTCATTAGATCGTACAGTGATAATTTTGTTAGGTATACATGTTTTAGCAATTGCAAGCAATGTGACTGTAAAATTTTTGACCGAATCATCAATATCATCAACGTCGATCAGTGTATTCCAGTTTAAATCATTCAATTTCCCTCTAAATAAATCGTAATTTCCCTCATCGAAGAGCCAAATGTTACGCTTAAAACTTTGCTGGATCGGTTTAGTTATATTAAAAGAACAGAAAGTAGGACAATGGTATCTAACCGGTTGGTCAAGGAAGCTCTCTCCGACAATACATTTACTAATTATGCTACTATCACTAACACACACAATATCTAAAAGTGAGTTTGAGGATTCAGTAAAAAATGTTGAGGATTCTACTAATTGAGACAAGTTATAGAGAATAAGCATATCTCGCAAGTGAGAGGACTGATTTTCGACCAACAAGTTAGCGTTGAAATCACCTGTAAATACAATGTTAGTTATACCCGTGTTAAAGGCTTGTTCAACAGAGTGAGATATGTGAGACCAGGTGATAATTGGAGAATTTGGAGGTCTATAAAAAGTACCATACAAAAACTTCTCTGTGCCAAGAACTATTTCCAACCATACACATTCTATGGTTGGTAATTCTAGATCTTGCCTTCGTTTTGCAGATATCGTATCTTTAACGTAGACCGATATACCACCACCAATACAGTCAGGCCTACAGTAACAGAATGGGTCAGAGTAACCAGGCAAGCTGAGTTCCGGAGAGATATCAGTGACTTTTAGCCAAGTCTCAGTAAATGATAATATAGAGTATTTGTTAAGTTCGGTATAAAGTATATCGACTTTGTTATTAAGACTTTGAACATTGAGATGGACGAAAGAAAAGTTACGATCAAGATCAAGCTGATCACTTATATTTGAAAAAAGTGATGATGAAGATGAATTCAGAGACGAAGGACCAGGATTTACTTCAATATCGCCAGACAATATTAGTTGCCACTGGATAAGCGAAAAAAAGAGAGAAAACAGACAAGCAATGTCTACTAAAGAAAAGATAATATTGTACGAGAACTTACCATGACAAAAATTGCGGATGGAATTGATTTGAGATCTAACAAATGACAAACAAATTAATAGAATCAGTAGTAATAACCCAACGCAAAGAGACTTGAGGATACTCAAATAGATGACATAGTTTGAGGACTGAACACAGTTGTTAAAGCTACCAATTCGAGCACGATATAGCGTTAGACTAACTGGCATTATGTAATGCCAAATAAGGTAATGTAAGAATCAGAACTGTGTGCAAGAACTGGTAGTTCAGCATATAATGAAATCAATGGCATAATAGGCAAGGCAGAAGGGGATCGAGAATAGAAAGGAAACAGAAAAAGTATAAGTAAGGTAAGTAGGAAAGCAAACATCAAGGTAAATATGCTAAGGATGGAATCAGAGCGGACCAGGGTATCAATACATTTATATATTTGTAGAGTGATACGATGTTTATCAGTGGAAATTATCGTTAAAGTATGGTATTGGTAAGTGTAGAAAAAGATTTGTGTAAGATGAACAAGAGCTCAATGCTAATTACATAATACAAGCTTCTGAATATTTAGATTATCATAAATGTAATCAAGTTAATGACATATTCGACATCTAAAGATACATGTAGAGTTGAAAACGGAAAGTTAGCAAATCAAATAAACATCCCATTTAAAACATTTCATGACTACATATTACACAACATACTTATCTGTGGATGTACAAAGCTCAAGTCAAACATAATGAAACGCGAAAGAAAAAATAAAGTATTTACATATGTACACCTTATTACTTTGACGTTTATCCTAATAGTTCAGATCAAATTAGGAAGATTAATATGAAATGTACCACACTGTAGAATATTTTATCATACATATATATCTAGTTCTAAACAAAGATAAAAGCACTAGTATCGAAGGCTTGGTTACATTTTTATGATAAATTTATGAATGAATCAGACGGTTTCATAAATGTTTCTATGAAATCACATAATGATATATGAGATAAGTATGTAGTGATAGTATTAAATTTCAGACGAATCATGATCAAAAGGATCACATAATGGAGTATTCTATTACAGTTTAAGATAACACTAGTAAAATGTGTTAGTTCAAAAATGACCAACACAATTATTATGAATAGACACACAATTTCAAATGTATAATTATGAGACCAAATATTGTTGCAGCGGTATAATGGTACCTCACGTTACATTAGATAATTTTCAATGAACACACCAATTGTATATTTCTGAATCAAGAAAAATAACCCAAACAAAACCCCATACAACTGCATTTTATGTGATTGGTATTAAACTGGGAGCAAGTATGTCATTATAACTTCCAGAAGGATAAAAAACAAAAGCATATGCATCATACTTCAAAAACTATTGAAACAATAATTATATTGAAATTCAGGATAAAAGATAAACGGATAAGGTCAGGCGAGTTAGTCGTTGACTTCACCTTTGTAATATTTCACAAACTTATACAAGGGGTATCAGCCTTCAGGGATAATCAGGAATAATGATTAAACCATTATAGAAGTACGAATGGAATTTCATTTTGTAATACATTTTCGAATAAATGAAAGTTCCATATCTGGTGTTTATAATAACATAGCATTTTATATACAGTATGGTGATAGTATTAAAATATAAATTACCTCTTTCATACATAATTTGTCAATTAATAGAACAACCATCATTGCTTGAGATAAACACGTAGCTTACGATGTACTTGATCATTTCCAATGAATCATATATTAACTGATTGGTAGTAAAAAAGTAAATGTACATTTTATATGTATCATATATTAAGGATTTCAAGTGAATGTACCATAATTTTAAAATAAATGTACATTTTATATGTAACATATATTGAGGATTTCAAGTGAAGATGATAATAAGAATGGAACGAACAAAGTGAATATTTTTAATATGATCTGAGACACAACTTATTACGTCACAAAACTAAGATTTGGTCAATTGGTGCAATGAAAGAGGGGCGAACAGTCCAGAATAATCCCTCTACCATTCTAACACCGATGTATTAACCGCAAGATTGGCATAAGCCTTTACATAGGGTGATCATTTGGCATTTCAATGACATGACCAAATGGCACCAAGTCGTGCTCAGTTCGTATAGTGTGTAGTCTGGAAGACTTGTCCTTTACCAAAATCTTTCCATTTGTTGTCCATGTCTGAAGAATAGATTTAGTTCTGACAAGTCTCCTTGCCAGAAAGGCCAATTCGTCGCGATATCTAGTGAGATCTTCATTAACCGATATACCTTTGAATGATGGTTCGTTACGAAAGTTTCGGCTGGATTTTAACAGTTTGAATTTGCTGTCAACAGACTTCAGCCTCATAATGATCTGCCGAGGCTTACCTCGGCCAGCTTTTCCAACTCTGTGTGAACGCTCAATATCATCTACGCTCAAATCAACACCACAGGAGGTAGCAGCATCAAGAACGGTAGAGGTGGTGTCTTCCCGCTCGTTTTCAGGAAAACCTGAAAATCGAACTAGTGTTCTCCGGCCATATTGTTCCAAATCATCTAGTTTTAGACGTAACTCGGCGTTTTCAGCTTCCAGGGAAGAAACACGATTAAATAGAGGAGCAATATGCTTGTCAACAATGTTACCGATATCTGGTAAAAGGATTTCACGAACAGCAATCGCAATGCGCTTGATATCGTTATTTGTTAGAGAGGACCCAGAGGGCTGTTGGTAATTCATCATTGGCACCATCTGCGGAGATTGAACCATTGGCACCATCTGTGGAGATTGAACCATTGTCTGGGACAGGAGCTGATTTGAGATCCCTGGATTTTGGCCAGTCTGAGAGTGATGAGGACTAGCGAAACCAGTATCAGTATCGGCCATAGTAGATGAGTAGTTAGTGATATACAGAGAGTCAGAATGGGGTTTGCTCTTTTTTGAAGATCTCGCTACTGGAGATGGAGTGGATGTTGAACTGAACGAGCGTACTCTTTTATTATTGTCTGGGTTCCGTCTACTATCCATACATGCAATGTGAGCAATTTAAGTGAATGAACCACCGCATGTAAACAAACAAGTGTAGTAACAAAGTTCAGTCAGGTATGCACGCACTCACAATTTACCTGTACGTGTCAAGTCTATAAATAGAACGAAGGTGAACACATGTATGGCACGGTAACTAACCGGTTGAGTGGTCACTATATGTTTATATAACACACGTTAACATATCAACCAAGCTCAAATTCCATATAATCAGTCAATTTTTAACATAATATTTCAATAACAGTACCTCTTCATGGCAGTACATATCGAGTCATTCCAGCAACATGGCCCTGGTGATTCCAGAAAGTGCAGAAAACTACATGGTATTGGAGAGCATAAACAAAGCGTGTTCTCCCACTCGCATACCGGAAGTTTAATTTACCCTTGAATAGGTGTTGCAGTATACAGAACTAATTAAGCTTGCGGTATAAAGGACTAAGCTTAACTGTAATCTCCATGTTCCAGACAGTTGTTTGTGAAAAGTGAACTGGAGCAGATGACCAAGAGCATTCTTTGCTACTAAAGCGGTTGACAATTCTACAACTCTGTGTATGGAAAAGCAGTGCAATGTGTATTCCAACTTATGTATTGTCAGAATGTCTGTTTTTTGAGACCAGGACCTGTTCTTTTGTGCAGGCAAACCAGTTCATAAATCATTTAATGTAGCATTTCAAGTTTATAGCTGGACAGACCTGCAGGGTCCCTAAGAGTCTTTATCAAGTTTCTACATTTAAGTTATATCACAATTATTTTCCAACTTTTTGCTGCTCTCCCAACAATGCTTCACACCAAATCCTGCCACTTTTCAAGAGGTATTTCACCAAGGGAGCCACACCCTCCGTTTTAACAACTTTAGATCCCCTTCGCCCAATAATGTAGGGACCAAATGGAAATGTTGACGAACGGAGGACGCTGCATGATAGATTCTAGTATAAGCTCACCAGCCCTTCGGACCAGGCAAGCTGAAATTTAAAACTTTCGGTCTAATTAAATATAAGGAATCACACAATCATCTACTGTTTCACTACTAGGGGAACTGACCCAAATTTCGATCACCTTAGACTTACGATGGCTTCTACGGTCACACCGCAGTAGCCACCCCATTAAACATACCCTAATATCTTTAAGGTGCTTGTCATTATTCATTATCCTTTTGGTTTCAAGCGCTGCGTCGCACTGAATAATACATACATTCGTTTGAATGAGAACTTGTACACAATTCAATCGTTTTATTCCTTAGGCGATATTTTTCTGAGTATGACAGACAGACACGTATATTTGTTGAAAACGTTGGTATGAAGCACGAACTTGATTGTTTTAGAACAAAAAAGCAGTCCGCAAATTAATGAATTAAATCTCAAGAAAATTACCCTGGCTCCAGGAGTTCACCTTCTTTGGCCAATATGTCAACAACCGTCCCAACTTCTGTAGCCTTTATTTTCAGTCCCTTTGAATTATCTGTATCATAAATACACAGAACAGCACCATGTGAGACTTTGTAACCCTTTCTAACTTTCCATTTTACTATTTTTATAGTACAATCTCGTGGAGCGCAAACTTTCATGGAGGACTCCATTTTGCAACTCCGCAGAAATCTTATTACCCCGGTTTTTCAACATTCAATATATTTTGATAATAAAATAATAACCCAGAGACAAACATTCTATTCATTATAAATTTATAATGTTTGATAAGATTTGATTTTGTTTTACATTTGCAAAAAATAATTTTTCGATTATTGACCAATCTACGCGAGAGAAAATCTGAGCTCCGCTTAGCGGTAAATTTGACTTCAATGTTTTGAACAGAGATCGGTAGGGGCCCAAAAAAAGCGAGACAAACTACATGTATATGTTGAATCTCTTGACTTAGTCTCTCAATGCCATAGGCTCTCGTTTTTTGTTAGTTATGTCCTTTTCAACTTCACTTCCTGAACTCTGTGGTCTTTATCATTTTAGCTATCAATATGTTTTCTTTTTTATAGGACCACTACTGCAGTACAGGGACGGGCAAGTCACTATGAGATCGTCTCTTCTTCCAGTTACAGTCAATACCACAAATCGTGTAATATCGGACTGTGCATGATGTGAACAATCCAACTATATACTGGTGCAGGTAAAATCCACTCAGATGAATGTGCAGTTTAATAAGTTAACATATGTTTTAATAGGATAATTAATGGACGCAGGCATTGGCCATGGTATGCCTCTGTCCATATCTTGTATCTTATAATACATAATTAAACATTAGTTAGTACTTCCGGTTTCCAGTCTGTAACTAGCTAAATGATTATATTTAAGTTCCAGATTTGCCCAATGGTTATCCAGGCCTATCTCAAAGTCCCTTATTGTTGCAGAGTTTATAATATCTTCAGATAGACTGTTCCATACATCGATAGTTCTAAATCCAAATGTCTAATTTGCATTGTTTTTTCTTTAGTTTCTGTGAGTGACCTCTGCTCCTGGATGTTGTATCATGCTCAAGTATTTCCATTGTAACATTTTCGTCATGGAAATTGTTCATGATTTTGTATACATTGATGATATCTCCTCGTAGTCTGCGGTACATGTATGCTAATGAAGGGAAGTCTAGTCTCTTTAATCTATCACTGTATGGTAGATCCTTTAGCCTTGGAATTAGTTTTGTTGCACTTCGCTGTACTTTTTCAATTATTTCGATGTCTTTTGTTTTGTAAGGATTCCAGACACTGCATATTCCAGATGGGGTCTGACTAGTACATGCCTTAAATAGTTGTTTAAATGTTATCTCATCTAGATATACAAATTATCTCCTTATCAGTCCAAGGATACTGTTCGCTATGTTAACGGCCTGTTGGATATGTAATGAGAAATTGATATCCTTCTCCACATGAACTCCTAAGTCTTTTTCCGATGATATATTTTCCAGATTCACCTTTTTGCTGCCAGCACCTGTCATATAGTAGTTCCAGTTTTCGTTTCCCTTTCCTTTTACAGTGAGAATTTTACATTTAAGTGGATGGAATTTCAAAAGCCATGTATTCGACCATTCTTGTAAATTATCCAAGTCTGCTTGTAGTGCCTCTCTATCCTCATCATTCTTTATTTCCCTGTAGATTTTGGTGTCATCAGCGAAAAGGAAAGTTGTTGAAAGGGTGTGGTCTGGTAGATCATTTATATGAATTACAAATAAGATCAGGCTAAGGACACTACCTTGAGATGTGGAACACTTGAACATGAGTGTTTTTGCACACCCGGCAATTCGTTCAGTGATTTTTTTTCCATTAATTTTTCTGTATCATATGCATACAGATTGTGGCGGGGCATACAAAAGCCTCACAGGTCTTTCGCATGTGTGTGGCACCGTACCTTTGCCTTCGCCGGTACATATACAAAATATGACTCGTCCAATCAAAGCCAAATTTTGCATGTTAAATGTTAATAAGTTTTATGTCCATTAGTATGTCACAGAAAAAGGATAGAAAAGTATCATTTAACAAATTGCGGGGCATGCAAAAACACTCACAGGACACTCAGGTGTTGAGACAGATCAATGGGCATCCCCTATTGATGGATGTTGTTTATCCTCCTGGAGAGGATCTCGAGATTGTAGGGACTGTCAACCATGACTAGTCATGATGATGATGATGATTTTGATGATGATAGTAATGTGTTCAACAGTCTATATGTTATATTACATCTGCTTACTTTTGTTACACATATATATGTCTGATCAATTTTGAACCATTTTATTTCTGAAAGTTGGATATAGCCTTTAACAACTATGCTGTTTTTAGAAAGATGTCTGTGCTAGTGGGGATCACAAGATCCAAGGCCTTTTGTACATGTATTTTCCTCTGTTACTGCATGTATTCCCATCTGCTGGTAGAACACATTATCATTTACTGTAATGCTGTCATGCTCTTCAATTTTCCCATACTTTCATTTTGAATTCATATTGTTATTAACATCATCTATATCATTGATTGTCTAAACATGTAATCCACAAATGATACCTCCAAAGATACAAAATAAAACTGTGACAAATGCACTCAAACCTTTGAGATCTGTCTCAGCATATGGAAGAAGATTTCATGAATAAAAATTAAGACCAGATGAATGAATTAATGCATAATTTGTTTATAGAAGGATAAAGACAGAAGATGACGAAAGAAACCTCTGACCAGACACCTACTAACAGGATTGGGAAGTCCTTGGTGTCCCGAAGTATCAGAAGGAGTACTCGGCGCTACACACCGTACGGAAAGACACCCCAGAGTAGGAGAATTACTGTTAAAGGTAAGTAACAGAGGAAATCTGGACTGGGTTATTACCGTTTATTCTCAAACTGGTCTCTGTCATACTTACCAAAAACATTTACTGCCACACACTTGTTGTTATACCCCGCAACGAAGTTAGGGGGGTATACTGGAATCAGGTTGTCTGTCCGTCCGTCCGTCTGTCTGTAGACACATTTTGTCCGGACAACTCCTCCTAAACCGATGGGCCGATTCCAATGAAACTTCACACACATATTAATAATCATGTGTAGATGTGAATGCCACTTTCTTTTTCTCAAAATTATGGTTGCTATGGCAACTGGTCACTATAAACAGGTTTTCCGATAAGAACCATAACTTTAAGTTTGTCCGGACAACTCCTACTAAAACCGAAGGGCCGATTTCAGTGAAATTTCACACAAATATAGAGGACCATGTGTATATGTGCATGCCACTTTCTTTTTCTCAAAATTACGGTTGCTATGGCAACTGGTCACTATATTACTGGGTTATCTTAGTTAGCCTCTAATTAAGAGTTCCAATTCACCATTGACTTATGCAGATTGCGGGGGTATTAGTCAGCCATCCTGGCGACAGTTCTAGTTCTTGTCTGACTTTGTCATACTGATGTACTTACTAAGTAATCCATTTTGAGGAACTCTACCAACTGCCAAAGTTCACATTTCAGTTCCTCTTGCATCTGGTAGGTGTAATGTTACCAAAATCATATTGAGTTACCGCACGCGCAGTATACAAATGATTTCGTGCCATCCAAAGCAATTAAGGTAAAATGGGAAAGCTTCAACCACGACAGCACAGACCTGTCAGTTCTTCAACTTCCAGAGAAACACAAATTGACACGGGTAGGGAGCGTTATACCACACACCTCAGACCTTCACCTGAGGTTACATGGCCAGAGCTCTAGCCAGCTGAACTAGCGCGGCCCCCTCACAGCTAGCAACACAACACTGTCTCTGTTGTCAAAATATTTCATACACTAATTAACCTGTTTCACTCAAACAGCTTGTAAAAAGTGACTTGTGTATAATACATTCTGCATGTTTTTAGATTCTGTTGAATACCACAGGAAAAGAATAAATTATACAAAATTTTACTGGTGACACATTTACTGGTGACACATGTACACATTAACTGGAAGTTAGTTTGTCACTTTTGAATTTGAGAAATATAGTAATAAACTTAACATACAATATTTTCCTTTTGCCAATACAGAACCTGTATCAAGACTTCAAAGGACACCAACATCACGAAGATCAGGTATGTGGTTATATCAGAAGGGTCGTGGTCAGGGCCAGTCCATAGATCAGGTAAGTGGTTATATCAGAAGGATCATGGTCAGGTCCAGTCCATAGTTCAGGTGTTTATATCAGAAGGATCGTGATCAGGTCCGGTCCATAGATCAGGTATGTGGTTATATCAGAAGGATCGTGGTCCGGTCCAGTCCATAGATCAGGTGTTTATATCAGAAGGATTGTGGTCAGGTCCAGTCCATAGATCAGGTGTTTATATCAGAAGGATCGTGGTCTGGGCCAGTCCATAGATCAGGTGGTTATATCAGAAGGATCGTGGTCAGGTCAGGTCCATAGATCAGGTATGTGGTTATATCAGAAGGATCGTGGTCTGGTCCAGTCCATAGATCAGGTGGTTATATCAGAAGGATCGTGGTCTGGTCCAGTCCATAGATCAGGTGGTTATATCAGAAGGATCGTGGTCAGGTCCGGTCCATAGATCAGGTATGTGGTTATATCAGAAGGATCGTGGTCTGGTCCAGTCCATAGATCAGGTGGTTATATCAGAAGGATCGTGGTCTGGTCCAGTCCATAGATCAGGTGGTTATATCAGAAGGATCGTGGTCAGGTCAGGTCCATAGATCAGGTATGTGGTTATATCAGAAGGATCGTGGTCTGGGCCAGTCCATAGATCAGGTGGTTATATCAGAAGGATCGTGGTCAGGTCTGGTCCATACATCAGGTATGTGTTTGTATCAGAAGGATCGTGGTCAGGGCCAGTCCATAGATCAGGTGGTTATATCAGAAGGATCGTGGTCAGGGCCAGTCCATAGATCAGGTGTTTATATCAGAAGGATCGTGGTCAGGGCCAGTCCATAGATCAGGTGTTTATATCAGAAGGATCGTGGTCAGGGCCAGTCCATAGATCAGGTGGTTATATCAGAAGGATCGTGGTCAGGTCCAGTCTATAAATCAGGTGTTTATATATCAGAAGGATCATGGTCAGGTCAGGTCCATAGATCAGGTGTTTATATCAGAAGGATCGTGGTCAGGTCCGGTCCATAGATCAGGTATGTGGTTATATCAGAAGGTTCGTAGTCAGGTCCAGTCCATAGATCAGGTGGTTATATCAGAAGGATCATGGTCAGGTCCAGTCCATAGATCAGGTGTTTATATCAGATGGATCATGGTCAGGGCCAGTCCATAGATCAGGTGTTTATATCAGAAGGATTGTGGTCAGGTCCAGTCCATAGATCAGGTGTTTATATCTGAAGGATCATGGTCAGGTCCAGTCCATAGATCAGGTGTTTATATCAGAAGGATCATGGTCAGGTCCGGTCCATAGATCAGGTGGTTATATCAGATGGATCATGATCAGGGCCAGTCCATAGATCAGGTGGTTATATCAGAAGGATTGTGGTCAGGGCCAGTCCATAGATCAGGTATGTGGTTATATCAGAAGGATCGTGGTCAGGTCCGGTCCATATATCAGGTGGTTATATCAGAAGGATCGTGGTCAGGGCCGGTCCATAGATCAGGTGTTTATATCAGAAGGATTGTGGTCAGGTCCAGTCCATAGATCAGGTGTTTATATCAGAAGGATCGTGGTCAGGTCCGGTCCATAGATCAGGTGTTTATATCAGAAGGATCATGGTCAGGGCCAGTCCATAGATCAGGTAAGTGGTTATATCAGAAGGATCGTGGTCAGGTCCGGTCCATAGATCAGGTGTTTATATCAGAAGGATCGTGGTCAGGTCTGGTCCATAGATCAGGTGTTTATATCAGAAGGATCGTGGTCAGGTCCGGTCCATAGATCAGGTGTTTATATCAGAAGGATCATGGTCAGGGCCAGTCCATAGATCAGGTAAGTGGTTATATCAGAAGGATCGTGGTCAGGTCCGGTCCATAGATCAGGTGTTTATATCAGAAGGATTGTGGTCAGAGTCGGACCATAGATCAGGTGTTTATATCAGAAGGATCGTGGTCAGGTCAGGTCAGGTCCATAGATCAGGTGTTTATATCAGAAGGATCGTGGTCAGGTCCAGTCCATAGATCAGGTGTTTATATCAGAAGGATCATGGTCAGGTCTGGTCCATAGATCAGGTGGTTATATCCGGATTGTGGTCAGGTCCAGTCCATAGATCAGGTGTTTATATCAGAAGGATCATGGTCAGGTCCAGTCCATAGATCAGGTGGTTATATCCGGATTGTGGTCAGGTCCAGTCCATAGATCAGGTGTTTATATCAGAAGGATCATGGTCAGGTCAGGTCCATAGATCAGGTGGTTATATCAGAAGGATCGTGGTCAGGTCCGGTCCATAGATCAGGTGTTTATATCAGAAGGATCATGGTCAGGTCCGGTCCATAGATCAGGTGGTTATATCAGAAGGATCATGGTCAGGTCCAGTCCATAGATCAGGTGGTTATATCAGAAGGATCGTGGTCAGGTCCGGTCCATAGATCAGGTGTTTATATCAGAAGGATCGTGGTCAGGTCTGGTCCATAGATCAGGTGTTTATATCAGAAGGATCGTGGTCAGGTCTGGTCCATAGATCAGGTGGTTATATCAGAAGGATCGTGGTCAGGTCTGGTCCATAGATCAGGTGTTTATATCAGAAGGATCATGGTCAGGGCCAGTCCATAGATCAGGTGTTTATATCAGAAGGATCGTGGTCAGGGCCAGTCCATAGATCAGGTGTTTATATCAGAAGGATCGTGGTCAGGTCCGGCCCATAGATCAGGTAAGTGGTTATATCAGAAGGATCGTGGTCAGGGCCAGTCTATAGATCAGGTGTTTATATCAGAAGGATCATGGTGAGGTCCAGTCCATAGATCAGGTGGTTATATCCGGATTGTGGTCAGGTCCAGTCCATAGATCAGGTGTTTATATCAGAAGGATCGTGGTCAGGTCCAGTCCATAGATCAGGTGGTTATATCCGGATTGTGGTCAGGTCCAGTCCATAGATCAGGTGGTTATATCAGAAGGATCGTGGTCAGGGCCGGTCCATAGATCAGGTGGTTATATCAGAAGGATCGTGGTCAGGGCCAGTCCATAGATCAGGTGTTTATATCAGAAGGATCTTGGTCAGGTCAAGTCCATAGATCAGGTGGTTATATCAGAAGGATCGTGGTCAGGTCCGGTCCATAGATCAGGTGTTTATATCAGAAGGATCATGGTCAGGTCCGGTCCATAGATCAGGTGGTTATATCAGAAGGATCATGGTCAGGTCCAGTCCATAGATCAGGTGGTTATATCAGAAGGATCGTGGTCAGGTCCGGTCTATAGATCAGGTGTTTATATCAGAAGGATCGTGGTCAGGTCTGGTCCATAGATCAGGTGGTTATATCAGAAGGATCGTGGTCAGGTCTGGTCCATAGATCAGGTGTTTATATCAGAAGGATCGTGGTCAGGTCTGGTCCATAGATCAGGTGGTTATATCAGAAGGATCGTGGTCAGGTCCGGTCCATAGATCAGGTGTTTATATCAGAAGGATCGTGGTCAGGGCCAGTCCATCGATCAGGTGTTTATATCAGAAGGATCGTGGTCAGGTCCAGTCCATAGATCAGGTGTTGATATCAGAAGGATCGTGGTCAGGGCCAGTCCATAGATCAGGTGTTTATATCAGAAGGATCGTGGTCAGGGCCAGTCCATAGATCAGGTGTTTTTATCAGAAGGATCATGGTCAGGTCCAGTCCATAGATCAGGTGTTTATATCAGAAGGATCGTGGTCAGGGCCAGTCCATAGATCAGGTGTTTATATCAGAAGGATCGTGGTCAGGTCCAGTCCATAGATCAGGTGTTTATATCAGAAGGATCGTAGTCAGGTCCAGTCCATAGATCAGGTGGTTATATCGGAAGGATCGTGGTCAGGGCCAGTCCATAGATCAGGTGTTTATATCAGAAGGATCGTGGTCAGGGCCAGTCCATAGATCAGGTGTTTATATCAGAAGGATCATGGTCAGGTCCAGTCCATAGATCAGGTGTTTATATCAGAAGGATCGTGGTCAGGTCCAGTCCATAGATCAGGTGTTTGTATCAGAAGGATCGTGGTCAGGGCCAGTCCATAGATCAGGTGGTTATATCAGAAGGATCGTGGTCAGGGCCAGTCCATAGATCAGGTGGTTATATCAGAAGGATCGTGGTCAGGTCCAGTCCATAGATCAGGTGTTTATATCAGAAGGATCATGGTCAGGTCCGGTCCATAGATCAGGTGTTTGTATCAGATGGATCATGGTCAGGTCAGGTCCATAGATCAGGTGTTTATATCAGAAGGATCGTGGTCAGGTCTGGTCCATAGATCAGGTGTTTATATCAGAAGGATTGTGGTCAGAGTCAGACCATAGATCAGGTGTTTATATCAGAAGGGTCTTGGTCAGGGCCAGTCCATAGATCAGGTGTATGTGTTTGTATCAGAAGGATCATGGTCAGGGCCAGTCCATAGATCAGGTGTTTATATCAGAAGGATCGTGGTCAGGGCCAGTCCATAGATCAGGTATGTGGTTATATCAGAAGGATCATGGTCAGGTCAGGTCCATAGATCAGGTGTTTATATCAGAAGGATCATGGTCAGGGCCAGTCCATAGATCAGGTGTTTATATCAGAAGGATCGTGGTCAGGGCCAGTCCATAGATCAGGTGTTTATATCAGAAAGATCGTGGTCAGGTCCGGCCCATAGATCAGGTAAGTGGTTATATCAGAAGGATCGTGGTCAGGGCCAGTCCATAGATCAGGTGTTTATATCAGAAGGATCATGGTGAGGTCTGGTCCATAGATCAGGTGTTTATATCAGAAGGATTGTGGTCAGGGCCAGTCCATAGATCAGGTGTTTATATCAGAAGGAGTGTGGTCAGGTCCAGTCCATAGATCAGGTATGTGGTTATATCAGAAGGATCATGGTCAGGGCCAGTCCATAGATCAGGTATGTGGTTATATCAGAAGGATCGTGGTCAGGTCTGGTCCATAGATCAGGTGTTTATATCAGAAGGATCGTGGTCAGGGCCAGTCCATAGATCAGGTATGTGGTTATATCAGAAGGATCATGGTCAGGTCCGGTCCATAGATCAGGTGTTTATATCAGAAGGATCGTGGTCAGGTCCGGTCCATAGATCAGGTGTTTATATCAGAAGGATCGTGGTCAGGTCCAGTCCATAGATCAGGTGGTTATATCAGAAGGATCATGGTCAGGTCCAGTCCATAGATCAGGTGTTTATATCAGAAGGATCGTGGTCAGGGCCAGTCCATAGATCAGGTGTTTATATCAGAAGGATCATGGTCAGGGCCAGTCCATAGATCAGGTAAGTGGTTATATCAGAAGGATCGTGGTCAGGGCCAGTCCATAGATCAGGTGTTTATATCAGAAGGATCGTGGTCAGGTCCGGTCCATAGATCAGGTGTTTATATCAGAAGGATCGTGGTCAGGTCCTTCCTTTATCTTCATGTTGTATATAATACATATTCATTATTTCCTCATATCACATTTAAGCATGATAGATTTTTGTACACTTTAGGCAGACTTTCCAGAACAATATTTTTACAAAATAACTTATATATATGTATATAAGTATATACTAATAGGGACACTTTTAACTAGTTGCTGGTCACATGGGAAAGGGCTTTCTACAGATAGGCTCATTATTCTATGTTGTGAAGTTTGAAAACACTCAATTAAAACAAGAGATATGACTATGTTTTATGTTGACATTTCTGTTGAGAATAACAGACATTCTGTTTATCAAATATTTACTCTGAAATTGACTTTTCTTAAAATTAATGAGGTCTGCTAATTTTGATAAAACAAAATTTGAAACAAGAAAACATCACTCATGATATTTATTATATTTCAGGCAGAAAAGGTGACAAGGATGAACCAAAAGATTTTAAAGGTACAGTGATATTGTGTTCACTCAGTACTAATCCATGTTGTAACCTCCCTGTCTATCTGTCCATCGACTCAGTTTTCTGCACTTTTCTTAGTCATGCTTGAAGGTATGTTTGTGAAAGTTTGTATGAGTAGCTACGGATCAAAGTTCGAATTTCAGGGTTTTTATTTGAAGGTCAAGGTCACCATTACTATTTTTAGTGGGGGCCGGTCGGGAACATGTATTGCTTTAGTAATACCCAGCGTGCTTGTTTACCTAGGACTGTTAAAACCCTCAGGCTTTTATGTTAATGCCTTTTCTAGGTTGTTTGTCAATTTTGGTTTTTCTCAGACAACTGTCCTGGCCTCAAATGACCCTGGCTGTTGGTGACCTCTCAGACATCCTTCCACAAATGACCCTGCCTGTTGGTGACCTCTCGGACACCATTCCATATATGACCCTGGCTGTTGGTGACCTCTCAGACATCCTTCCACAAATGACCCTGGCTGTTGACCTCTCAGATACCCTCCACATATGACCCTTGCTGTTGGTGATTAATTCTAAATATCTTTCACTATGTATATAAATAAAATCTTACATTTCAGGGCTGACAATGAAAACCTGGAGATCGTTCAAACTGACTCCCCTTTACGGGTTCAGTACAAATCCACGTGATCTGAAAAAGATAGCCAACATTCTCTCGGCACACATAGAGGCAGTAAGTTACAACAACACAAAGAAATTTCTACAAATTTCATACCAAAATATAATATGATTCTTAGAGTACTGAATATCGTTGGTCACTATGCAAGATTTTTTTTCTGCAGAAAATATGCAGTTATATTGTTATATAATGTCTGTTTAGTATGTTCATTATTTCTGTTTTGTTTTCCGGGAAAGGTGGGTCAACATTTGGTCCCCACTTAAATTTCTTCTATTCTTTTTCACCAATTGACCAATTGCATGAAAATGAACCATAACCACATTAATGATTAGTCATTATTACTAATGATAGCCATAGTGGACCTCCAACACTAGGTTGAGTGAGGGGGCGGGGGATACCTTAGCAAAATGGTTCATAGGCTAATGTAGATTTGAAAATCAATTATAACAGTTTACATTTTATAAATTTACTACTATTTCAATACCAAATAAATCATATTGACATACATGAGGTAAGCGTAGTGATACATTTAATAAGTAAAACATACAAAATTTTCACAAAATTAAAAATGTATCCAACATTGTCAACTTGAATAAGTATAGTTGTAATCACTATATGTTATACTTCTTTCATAAATTTTCCATATAAATATATATATGTATACTTTCTACAGAATCAATTTGAGGAAATTTTAAAAACCGTGTAAATTACTTTTTTTAGCATGTAAAACATGTCCAATGCACAATTTCACATAATCATGAAGATTGGATTATCATTGATTTGTATTTTAAATACCGATATATTTTCTATTTTTTTGTAACAACTGCATTATCTTCTACATGATTTTAGGTTATATGTGGCAGTTATAACTCACAAATATAGATTCTTCAGAAGTAATCTATCCTCTGAGAAACTAATTCAGTTGAAGATGGTATTATGAACAAAGATGCCCATATAATTAATTACCATAATTGAATTGATAATGTGTGGTTTTCCTTCTGTCTTGCCCATTCATCAAACAAAACAAGAGGGGACATTACATAATTATATATCCTTATCTCTAACAGTTAAAACAAACTAAACAAATCTTGTCTAACACTTAATACAAGTTAGTTATATCTCGTAAACAGGAATATAGTATCATAAATTCAATTATACCCTTTTCAGAAAGCTCATTTAAATGTAAATAAGATATTCTGTACAATTTACCTACTACTGCTGATCTCGCTATAAGTTAACTTCCTCTATACCCATGGTAGATATGTGTTTGGGATATGGCTACAAAACAACATTGAAAAGGTTATCTCAAGTGTCCCAAGCTCAAAGGGGACAGGTATATTTGTGCTGTAGGCAAACTTACATACATGAAAAACTAGACATTTGTTTTTGTGAACAAATAAATATTTCTGATTCTCCCCATTAAAAGTTAAAATGTGAGGGATTAATAATATCACCTTGGTGCATGCTCAATCAATTTTAATCAGTTTGGGTGTCAAACAAGGCTCTCATTTCTTCAGAGGATAAATTATTCTACAGGAGATATTACTGCTGTGTATATCTAGAAATATTGTATAAGATAACACTGTTGTTTTGTAATGAACAAAATAGAAAACATACCGATATCAAAAGTAAAAATCAATGATAGTCAAATCTCCATGATTATGGTATGTCAATATGACATATTTGGTATCAAAATTACAGTAAATTTTTACACTGTAAACTGGTATAATTGATCTTCTAATCTACATTAGCATGTGAAAATTATTAGCTGTTTTAATAGGGTACCTCCCTCCGATCACTCAACTTAATGTTATGCAAGGAGGTCCACTACGAATATCAGTTGATATAATGACTTCATTTATGTGATGGTGGTTCATTTTGATGTATCTACATTTGGTGAAAAAAATGAAAGAAATGGAAGTGGGGGCCGGCATTAATTTTAAATGTCCATAGATGTTCACCCCACTTTTCAAGTAATAAATTGTTACATGGCCAATATTTACAATGAAAAATGGAAACCGACAATTAGACATCACATCTGAATGTTCTTGTTGGGGTATGTAATTTACAGATTTATTAAAAAAAAAGTGGATAAAGATATAAAATTAACTTAAAAAAACAATTACCAGTTACAGCATAACTTGAAAAGTGCCATTGAATCAAATGGTGCACAAAAATGGCAGATGTTGCAACAATGTTCTTTGCAAACATTGTAAACTAGCCTCATAGAAGTACAGTGCTGTTGTCTTCTGGTTTGCACGTGGCCAAGGGTAAAGCCAGATTTTTTTGATATACCAAAATTATAGACAATTTTTCTTTTTTATCTAGTTTCAGGAAAAACGGAAAAAATAATAATTGTTCCTTCTATTATCTATTTTCAGGAAAAGCGAAAAGGAATATTTATGGACAATACATTAATGGGAAAGGCATACATAAGTGTTTACAAGGACCTCAAAGTGACTGACGGTGAGTTATAAGATATGAAGACATGTTGTTTTAAGTCTAATTACAATAAATGTTTCATGAGCAAAGATTAGATTTGAAAAATAATAACATCAGCACATCTTTCAATCACTTCATTAATTCTTTGACTTTTGATAATACTTTGACTATGAGAACTATTCCAGTAAAATAAATCTCTCAAAGGACGACACCAGAAATAAAGATGTCAGGGGAGAAAATATGACGTATTATTTGGTCCTGTTTTGATGTCAGTGGAGAAAATATGACGTATTATTTGGTCCTGTTTTGATGTCAGGGGAGAAAATATGACGTATTATTTGGTCCTGTTTTGGTGTCACGGCATGGGAGAAAATATGACATATTATTTGGTACTGTTTTGATGAAATGTCTTATTTTAGTGGTTCCTATTTGACAAATTGTGGAGTCCACCCGTTTTACTGATGTTTTCAGTCACTGGATGATTTGACTGATGATTTTTACCATTCTGTCGGTTTGATTCTCCTGATAATATGTGACAGCTTACTTGTACAATTTCTCACACAGTTGACCCAGAAGCAATCCAGATTGTAGTTAAAGGAAAAAACCCAAATGGTAAGTTTTCAGGTCATCTGACCCAAACGGTCAGGATGACTAAAGCCATTGTGTTTCATCCATCATCGTGCATAAAGTTTTACTTTCAAATTACTACTCTTCCTTAATGCCAAAGCAGATTTCAACCAAATTTGATCTGAAACATCATTGGGGGAGGGCAATCATAATTTGTATAAATGAGGCTGGTGTGACCCCCTGGGGACAAAGGGGACAAGGGCCCCAAAAGAATTTGGCTGAAATTTTGCTCTAAAACGCTACTCCTCCTTAATACCTTAATGGATTACAATCAAATTCAGTTGACACATCATAGGGGCAGGGCAATCATATTTTATATAAATGAAGCCAATTAGATCCCTGGGGACTACAGAAGGGGAATTTAGCTGAAATTTGTTTTGAAATGCTACTCCTCCTTAATACCGTAAGGGTTACACCAAATTGATCTGAAATATCACTGGCTGGAGACGGACAATTTATGTAAATGGGACTTGTTTGATCCCTGGTAATGGAGGGGAATATCCCTGCTTTCATTAAGTGTTTGTAAGATGACTGTTTAGTTTAATCGGCTTCTTGTTATACTTTATGAAGTCATCATGTAACATTAAAAAAATGGATCATTGTTGATTCTGACTGATACAACATTGATCAATTTAGTCAGTAAACAGTACTACAGTACACAACATTGATCAATTTAGTCAGTAAACAGTACTACAGTACACAACATTGATCAATTTAGTCAGTAAACAGTACTACAGTATACAACATTGATCAATTTAGTCGGTAAACAGTACTACAGTACACAACATTGATCAATTTAGTCAGTAAACAGTACTACAGTACACAACATTGATCAATTTAGTCAGTAAACAGTACTACAGTAACATTTCTTTGATATTCTGGTATGTGTCATACTCTTTGTCTTTATATACATATGAACAGTGTTGATCCTTTTGTGTTGCTGATACTTTCCACTTTCCAGGCTTGGAGAAGAATTGAAGAATATTAAATTCAAGTAGCAATATTGATTTTACATGAGTATAATATATCTAAAGAATATTAGAACACAATATTCTGTTATGTGTAACAAACATCATCTTTGTTGAGTCTCCTATTACTCTGGATAAAATGGTTGTGTTCCAGGAGAGGACATTATACAACTGACAGCTGTGTTATGTGGGGTAGACATGCAGGAAAACCATATTAAGAGCACCATGCGAGATAACTTCACATACTTTCCTGTGATGTTAGTGAAGGCATCAGTCACCATGTCGAGTGCTGTCATCAGTTGGCTGGAGGTAAATTAAAAGACTGATATTCTGGTTCATTGAATGCAGATATGGTGTTTGTTCTAAAGAACTGATTTTGATAGACTGAGAAGAACTAAATCCTGTACATAAATGGTTACCATGGTCTGTACCATGACATAGCATCCGTCTTCTGTCAACTTTTTCTTTAAATCACTACTAGTCATGAATGATTGAATGGATTATGACCAAGTTTGGTCAGACAAATTTTGTATAAATGGTGACTGGTCCCCCTGAGGCTAAAGGATGGCACCCAATAGGGGAAATAGAGGTTAGTCCTTCAGATCTACTCATAAAGGATTAAATGGATTTTTACCAAATTTTGTCATAGACCATTGGAGAAGGGAAATGAATTTTGTAGAAATTATCACTATGATCCCCTTGGGGCCAGAGGGCAGGGCCCAATAAGGGAAGTAGACATATTTTGGGTACTATTGTTTTCGGATGATTACAGATGACCAATCCAGGCCCATTAGGCATCTTGTTTATGTAAAAATAATAATAAATAGAAGTAAATATTAGACAGTCCTAAGATAACTATTTACTAGATGACTTTAATGTATACAAGTCCTGTTTTTCGCACATATTCTGGTAGAACTTTAGGCTCTGTGATTCCATGCTGCACATTTGATACATAGATGCAGTATAACTGTTAGTGACTCCTGACTTTGTGGTTGTCATAGAATATTAGATTCTGTTATTTCATACTGTACATTTGATACAAACACAGTACAACTGTTAGATGACTCCCGACATTGTGGTTGGCATATTTGTAGAACATCAGACTTTGTAATCATTACGCTGCCTATTTGATAGACAATCAGTACAGCTGTTCAATCATTACAGAAAGACCCCTATGGCAGGCTATCCTTATTATTTATATCCGATTCTCTTTACTAGAATGACAACTGATACAGTGTCTTAATGAACAATTTTTAAATAACTCTCCCATCTTCACTCTTTAATCTCAATATCTCCATTGTAAATTACATTGAACACCATTTTGGATATGCTGAAAAACTGCTTGAAGTGTAGGTGCATGTGCAATCTCTATTCTGTATTCTGCCTTTGTGGTTGACATAGACCATTAAATTCTGTGGTTCCATTTGCTATACAGATGCAGTACGACTGTAAAGTGACTCCTCTCACCCTGTCTTCGTACGACCTGGCATGGATGGTGTCCATGTGGAGTGGGATGGAAAATCAAAGTATGTATTTTATATCTTTGGTTCTTCACCCTGTTTGGCAGTGGAAGTTCTGATGAAAATCATCTTAAAATTTTTATTCAACTCTTCCTCAGTCATAGTTCATGTTTAGTCATCTAATCAGTATAGCTCAGCTTTGTTTTTGTTTATTCTTCATCACATTTCTCTGAAGATGATTATTTGCATTAACTTAGTCTTACCAGTAGACATGAGAAAATATTTCAGTCTTCCTTAATCTATCTTACTATCTCTGTTTAAGTATTGAAATGCAAAAGGCTTCTTTTGATTGCATGTGTAACAAACACTTTTAATTTGTGTGAGAAAAATGTCATGAATCCCTCCGATTTAGTTAATATTTACAATATAATACAGTATCATGGTTCCGTCTGGTTAAATTTTGGTGATCAAGGTCATAGTTGATTACATTTCAATAAATTTGTATAAAAACATCAAATACAAAATCCTGGTTTTTTTCATTGTATTGAAATTCCAATGTGTTTCTGTACACTTAGAAGGGAAGACCAAGCCAGTTGAGTTGCTGTATTCTGTGCCCAAGGAGTGTGAGGGCCTAACATCTATAAACTACAGTATAGACCCTGAGGATTGTAAGGACCTATGGGAAAGGTGAGACATGACAGGAATTCTGTTACTGGTACTGACAGGATACATTAGACTTATGGTTACAGGAATTCTGTACAGGTACTGACAGGAGACATTAGACTTATGATTACAGGAATTATGTTACTGGTACTGACAGGGGACATTAGACTTATGGTTACAGGAATTCTGTTACTGGTACTGACAGGATACAGACTTATGGTTACAGGAATTCTGTTACTGGTACTGACAGGATACAGACTGATGGTTACAGGAATTCTGTTACTGGTACTGACAGGAGATGTTAGACTTATGATTACAGGAATTCTGTTACTGGTACTGACAGGATACAGACTTATGATTACAGGAATTCTGTACTGGTACTGACAGGATACATTAGACTTATGATTACAGGAATTCTGTTACTGGTACTGACAGGATACAGACTTATGATTACAGGAATTCTGTACTGGTACTGACAGGATACATTAGACTTATGATTACAGGAATTCTGTTACTGGTACTGACAGGAGACATTAGACTTATGATTACAGGAATTCTGTTACTGGTACTGACACGAGACATTAGACTTATGATTACAGGAATTCTGTTACTGGTACTGACAGGATACAGACTTATGATTACAGGAATTCTGTTACTGGTACTGACAGGATACAGACTTATGATTACAGGAATTCTGTTACTGGTACTGACAGGAGACATTAGACTTATGGTTACAGGAATTCTGTTACTGGTACTGACAGGATACAGACTTATGATTACAGGAATTCTGTACTGGTACTGACAGGATACATTAGACTTATGATTACAGGAATTCTGTTACTGGTACTGACAGGAGACATTAGACTTATGATTACAGGAATTCTGTTACTGGTACTGACAGGAGACATTAGACTTATGATTACAGGAATTCTGTTACTGGTACTGACAGGATACAGACTTATGATTACAGGAATTCTGTTACTGGTACTGACAGGATACAGACTTATGATTACAGGAATTCTGTTACTGGTACTGACAGGAGACATTAGACTTATGGTTACAGGAATTCTGTTACTGGTACTGACAGGAGACATTAGACTTATAATTACAGGAATTCTGTTACTGGTACTGACAGGATACAGACTTATGATTACAGGAATTCTGTTACTGGTACTGACAGGATACAGACTTATGATTACAGGAATTCTGTTACTGGTACTGACAGGAGAGACTTATGATTACAGGAATTCTGTACTGGTACTGACAGGAGACATTAGACTTATGATTACATGAATTCTGTTACTGGTACTGACAGGATACAGACTTATGATTACAGGAATTCTGTTACTGGTACTGACAGGATACAGACTGATGATTACAGGAATTCTGTTACTGGTACTGACAGGATACAGACTTATGATTACAGGAATTCTGTTACTGGTACTGACAGGAGACATTAGACTTATGGTTACAGGAATTCTGTTACTGATACTGACAGGATACAGACTTATGATTACAGGAATTCTGTACTGGTACTGACAGGATACATTAGACTTATGATTACAGGAATTCTGTTACTGGTACTGACAGGAGACATTAGACTTATGATTACAGGAATTCTGTTACTGGTACTGACACGAGACATTAGACTTATGATTACAGGAATTCTGTTACTGGTACTGACAGGATACAGACTTATGATTACAGGAATTCTGTTACTGGTACTGACAGGATACAGACTTATGATTACAGGAATTCTGTTACTGGTACTGACAGGAGACATTAGACTTATGGTTACAGGAATTATGTTACTGGTACTGACAGGAGACATTAGACTTATAATTACAGGAATTCTGTTACTGGTACTGACAGGATACAGACGTATGCTTACAGGAATTCTGTTACTGGTACTGACAGGATACAGACTTATGATTACAGGAATTCTGTTACTGGTACTGACAGGAGACATTAGACTTATGGTTACAGGAATTCTGTTACTGGTACTGACAGGAGACATTAGACTTATAATTACAGGAATTCTGTTACTGGTACTGACAGGATACAGACTTATGATTACAGGAATTCTGTACTGGTACTGACAGGAGACATTAGACTTATGGTTACAGGAATTCTGTACTGTTACTGACATGATACAGACTTATGATTACAGGAATTCTGTACTGGTACTGACAGGAGACATTAGACTTATGATTACAGGAATTCTGTACTGGTACTGACATGATACAGACTTACGGTTACAGGAATTCTGTTACTGGTACTGACAGGATACAGACTTATGATTACAGGAATTCTGTTACTGGTACTGACAGGATACAGACTTATGGTTACAGAAATTCTGTTACTGGTACTGACAGGATACAGACTTATGATTACAGGAATTCTGTACTGGTACTGACAGGATACAGACTGATGGTTACAGGAATTCTGTTACTGGTACTGACAGGATACAGACTTATGGTTACAGGAATTCTGTACTGGTACTGACAGGATACATTAGACTTATGATTACAGAAATTCTGTTACTGGTACTGACAGGATACAGACTTATGATTACAGGAATTCTGTACTGGTACTGACATGAGACATTAGACTTATGGTTACAGGAATTCTGTTACTGGTACTGACAGGATACAGACTTATGATTACAGGAATTCTGTACTGGTACTGACAGGATATATTAGACTTATGATTACAGGAATTCTGTACTGGTACTGACAGGATACAGACTTATGATTACAGGAATTCTGTTACTGGTACTGACAGGAGACATTAGACTAATGGTTACAGGAATTATGTTACTGGTACTGACAGGAGACATTAGACTTATAATTACAGGAATTCTGTTACTGGTACTGACAGGATACAGACGTATGATTACAGGAATTCTGTTACTGGTACTGACAGGATACAGACTTATGATTACAGGAATTCTGTACTGGTACTGACAGGAGAGACTTATGATTACAGGAATTCTGTACTGGTACTGACAGGAGACATTAGACTTATGATTACATGAATTCTGTTACTGGTACTGACAGGATACAGACTTATGATTACAGGAATTCTGTTACTGGTACTGACAGGATACAGACTGATGGTTACAGGAATTCTGTACTGGTGCTGACAGGAGACACTTGACTTATGATTACAGGAATTCTGTACTGGTCCTGACAGGGGACATTAGACTTATGATTACAGGAATTCTGTTACTGGTACTGACAGGGGACATTAGACTTATGATTACAGGAATTCTGTTACTGGTACTGACAGGAGACATTAGACTTATGGTTACAGGAATTCTGTTACTGGTACTGACAGGAGACATTAGACTTATAATTACAGGAATTCTGTTACTGGTACTGACAGGATACAGACTTATGATTACAGGAATTCTGTACTGGTACTGACAGGAGACATTAGACTTATGGTTACAGGAATTCTGTACTGTTACTGACATGATACAGACTTATGATTACAGGAATTCTGTACTGGTACTGACAGGAGACATTAGACTTATGATTACAGGAATTCTGTACTGGTACTGACATGATACAGACTTACGGTTACAGGAATTCTGTTACTGGTACTGACAGGATACAGACTTATGATTACAGGAATTCTGTTACTGGTACTGACAGGATACAGACTTATGGTTACAGAAATTCTGTTACTGGTACTGACAGGATACAGACTTATGATTACAGGAATTCTGTACTGGTACTGACAGGATACAGACTGATGGTTACAGGAATTCTGTTACTGGTACTGACAGGATACAGACTTATGGTTACAGGAATTCTGTACTGGTACTGACAGGATACATTAGACTTATGATTACAGAAATTCTGTTACTGGTACTGACAGGATACAGACTTATGATTACAGGAATTCTGTACTGGTACTGACATGAGACATTAGACTTATGGTTACAGGAATTCTGTTACTGGTACTGACAGGATACAGACTTATGATTACAGGAATTCTGTACTGGTACTGACAGGATATATTAGACTTATGATTACAGGAATTCTGTACTGGTACTGACAGGATACAGACTTATGATTACAGGAATTCTGTACTGGTACTGACAGGATACAGACTTATGATTACAGGAATTCTGTTACTGGTACTGACATGAGACATTAGACTGATGGTTACAGGAATTCTGTACTGGTACTGACAGGAGACATTAGACTTATGGTTACAGGAATTCTGTACTGGTACTGACAGGATACAGACTTATGATTACAGGAATTCTGTACTGGTACTGACAGGATACAGACTTATGGTTACAGGAATTCTGTTACTGGTACTGACAGGAGACAGACTTCTGATTACAGGAATTCTGTACTGGTACTGACAGGAGACATTAGACTTATGATTACAGGAATTCTGTTACTGGTACTGACAGGATACAGGCTTATGATTACAGGAATTCTGTTACTGGTACTGACAGGAGACATTAGACTTATGGTTACAGGAATTCTGTTACTGGTACTGACAGGAGACATTAGACTTATAATTACAGGAATTCTGTTACTGGTACTGACAGGATACAGACGTATGCTTACAGGAATTCTGTTACTGGTACTGACAGGATACAGACTTATGATTACAGGAATTCTGTTACTGGTACTGACAGGAGAGACTTATGATTACATGAATTCTGTTACTGGTACTGACAGGATACAGACTTATGGTTACAGGAATTCTGTTACTGGTACTGACTGGAGACATTAGACTTATGATTACAGGAATTCTGTACTGGTACTGACATGATACAGACTTATGATTACAGGAATTCTGTTACTGGTACTGACAGGGGACATTAGACTTATGATTACAGGAATTCTGTTACTGGTACTGACAGGAGACATTAGACTTATGATTACAGGAATTCTGTACTGGTACTGACATGATACAGACTTATGGTTACAGGAATTCTGTTACTGGTACTGACAGGATACAGACTTATGATTACATGAATTCTGTACTGGTACTGACATGATACAGACTTATGGTTACAGGAATTCTGTTACTGGTACTGACAGGATACAGACTTATGATTACAGGAATTCTGTTACTGGTACTGACAGGATACAGACTGATGGTTACAGGAATTCTGTACTGGTGCTGACAGGAGACACTTGACTTATGATTACAGGAATTCTGTACTGGTCCTGACAGGGGACATTAGACTTATGATTACAGGAATTCTGTTACTGGTACTGACAGGGGACATTAGACTTATGATTACAGGAATTCTGTTACTGGTACTGACAGGAGACATTAGACTTATGGTTACAGGAATTCTGTTACTGGTACTGACAGGAGACATTAGACTTATAATTACAGGAATTCTGTTACTGGTACTGACAGGATACAGACTTATGATTACAGGAATTCTGTACTGGTACTGACAGGAGACATTAGACTTATGGTTACAGGAATTCTGTACTGTTACTGACATGATACAGACTTATGATTACAGGAATTCTGTACTGGTACTGACAGGAGACATTAGACTTATGATTACAGGAATTCTGTACTGGTACTGACATGATACAGACTTACGGTTACAGGAATTCTGTTACTGGTACTGACAGGATACAGACTTATGATTACAGGAATTCTGTTACTGGTACTGACAGGATACAGACTTATGGTTACAGGAATTCTGTTACTGGTACTGACAGGATACAGACTTATGATTACAGGAATTCTGTACTGGTACTGACAGGATACAGACTTATGGTTACAGGAATTCTGTTACTGGTACTGACAGGATACAGACTTATGGTTACAGGAATTCTGTACTGGTACTGACAGGATACATTAGACTTATGATTACAGAAATTCTGTTACTGGTACTGACAGGATACAGACTTATGATTACAGGAATTCTGTACTGGTACTGACATGAGACATTAGACTTATGGTTACAGGAATTCTGTTACTGGTACTGACAGGATACAGACTTATGATTACAGGAATTCTGTACTGGTACTGACAGGATATATTAGACTTATGATTACAGGAATTCTGTACTGGTACTGACAGGATACAGACTTATGATTACAGGAATTCTGTACTGGTACTGACAGGATACAGACTTATGATTACAGGAATTCTGTTACTGGTACTGACATGAGACATTAGACTGATGGTTACAGGAATTCTGTACTGGTACTGACAGGAGACATTAGACTTATGGTTACAGGAATTCTGTACTGGTACTGACAGGATACAGACTTATGATTACAGGAATTCTGTACTGGTACTGACAGGATACAGACTTATGGTTACAGGAATTCTGTTACTGGTACTGACAGGAGACAGACTTCTGATTACAGGAATTCTGTACTGGTACTGACAGGAGACATTAGACTTATGATTACAGGAATTCTGTTACTGGTACTGACAGGATACAGGCTTATGATTACAGGAATTCTGTTACTGGTACTGACAGGAGACATTAGACTTATGGTTACAGGAATTCTGTTACTGGTACTGACAGGAGACATTAGACTTATAATTACAGGAATTCTGTTACTGGTACTGACAGGATACAGACGTATGCTTACAGGAATTCTGTTACTGGTACTGACAGGATACAGACTTATGATTACAGGAATTCTGTTACTGGTACTGACAGGAGAGACTTATGATTACATGAATTCTGTTACTGGTACTGACAGGATACAGACTTATGGTTACAGGAATTCTGTTACTGGTACTGACTGGAGACATTAGACTTATGATTACAGGAATTCTGTACTGGTACTGACATGATACAGACTTATGATTACAGGAATTCTGTTACTGGTACTGACAGGGGACATTAGACTTATGATTACAGGAATTCTGTTACTGGTACTGACAGGAGACATTAGACTTATGATTACAGGAATTCTGTACTGGTACTGACATGATACAGACTTATGGTTACAGGAATTCTGTTACTGGTACTGACAGGATACAGACTTATGATTACATGAATTCTGTACTGGTACTGACATGATACAGACTTATGGTTACAGGAATTCTGTTACTGGTACTGACAGGATAAAGACTTATGATTAAAGGAATTCTGTTACTGGTACTGACAGGAGACAGACTTATGGTTACAGGAATTCTGTTCTACTGCTGGTACTGACAGGAGATAAGAGACATTTAATTGTAGGAATATGATATGAATATGTTATATCTCAAAATATGTGATGTTTGTCTTTTTTCAGAATCCATGACAAAGATGAGATTGATTTCACCAGTGAAGAAGTTCAGGTGTTTATTCGTTGTTTGGAAGCTCATTTCTTTCGGGTCTTCAAGGTGAAAGTTTCAGTAAGTAGTCTGTTATGGTTATGGCTTATATATTCAGGTAACTACATGTATATGTGGCATTGTATGATCAGAGATGTAACAAATGTCTAGATATTAAATAATAACTCAATCAAATGTTTAAATATTGATATTATTTGTAAATGGAAGAAGAAGTTAACATGATTTATGATTGAAGTGTTATTTGAATTTAATCTGTAGATTTAGGAGTATATAAAACATTCTAACACAACTCGTTTGCAACGCCTGTTTTGATTGGATACAGACCATGTTCTAACCTGCGATAAAACCACGATCTATCGTGTTAAGCTACTGCCTGTTTCTAATCAAAACACAATGCGTCCAAATCAATCAATAGAGTCAACATATCATCAGTCTCAGAATTCTCACAACACAATTTGCAGTTCATAATTCAAATGTCAATATTTATAAATATTAAAGATCAAATATTTATCTCTTCAGAAAGAATACTAGGTTAATTCACCAAAAGTTACTGTTTATGTTTATGCCTGGATTATTTCTAAGCCACTCAAAACAACATTCTATCCTCTAAGTAAAAGTACATCATTATCTTACAGGCCATGTCTCTAGTTCGAATTGGAACTCCAGTATGTATGGTGGGCACTGATGGACGTTTAAAGGTATGTAATTTAGTTTTGTTTAAACAAAAAATTCATGTATTAAAATTGTGACCACAACATATGAATCCTGGTGTTACATCTCTAGTGTATGGTGACCTGGTTAGTCACTCCAGTGTTATAGGTCTGTCTCCAGTAAATCACCACGTCACATCAGTGACCTGATTAGTCACTCCAGTGTTATAGGTCCGTCCCAATAAATCACCACGTCACATCAGTGACCTGATTAGTCACTCCAGTGTTATAGGTCAGACTCCAATAAATCACCACGTCACATCAGTGACCTGATTAGTCACTCCAGTGTTATAGGTCTGTCCCCAATAAATCACCACGTCACATCAGTGACCTGATTAGTCACTCCAGTGTTATAGGTCAGACTCCCAATAAATCACCACGTCACATCAGTGACCTGATTAGTCACTCCAGTGTTATAGGTCTGTCTCCAGTAAATCCCAATTTTACATTGTTACAAATCAGACTTCAGTTATTACCTCATGTTGAGTTTCTGAGTAATATGACTAATATCCACATTGCATTCCACATACACACTGTTTGATATCTAATACATTTATAAAAAGTCTTTATAACTTTATCAATGATACCTCAGACTGGTTTACTCAGTGGATGGTATATGGAGATGCGGTCAAGTCCACTAATATATTTACTGAACATTAATATGACCATGATCAAATCTTGCATGCTGCTTTAACTGATGTCTTGAATTTGAATGTAACATTAAATATCCTCTGTTTTGTTGTAGATATTTCTCTCTGACAAGGTTCATGTGTTGCTGCGACACCTCACAGAATTGGCCATGGGTCATACCTTTACCAATATAGATATTGTCTGAAATGTTGGATTGATTTGCCCAATTGGATCAATCATGAATGAAAAATAATCCATTCTCAGCTATCCTGATCATGATATTTATCAATGTTGTATTGCAATTTTTTCATCAACCATTAAAAGAGAAATGTTTCTCTTTAAGTATCAATAAGTTCAGAATGCATTTCCTTGATAAAAACAGCTTGGCACATGATTGACTTAGTATTTAGTGACATTGTTTTATCTGATGAAGGGAGGCTGTTTTACGTCACCTGAGACAAATCTCAGCTGACCTATTCTAATCACCTTTGGTCCATCGTTATCATCTGTCATCCAGCCTTAAACAATTTGCATTTTTGACTTGTTCAAAACCCCTGAAACAATTTCAGTGATATTAAGCTCAGAATGTGTTTCTTTGAAAAAGCAACATGGCACATGATAAGCATAATATTTATGCCAACCAAAATTGTTAGTTATATGGTCCTCATCCCCAAGGGGCAGGGCAAAGTTGGGTCAAATTGACTGAAATTTCAAAACCTTCATCTCAGCCCAGATATGATAGAATCAAATACTCTTCATAGATGGAAGAATCTTGAGATGCTTTACCTAAATTGTGAATTTTGTGGCCCTTGGGTTTCTTGTTTCCCCCTGAGAGTGGGTAAACTTTGCTAAAGTTTGTGTTAAAAGGGAAATCATATTTTTGAGCATCATTTGTTGAATTTGCGTTAAAGGAGTAAATTTAACTTGCTTTGTCTTAGATTTGTATGCTAGATATTTCGTAGTTGTTTTGACACTTTTTGTTAATTTTTAAAAACAAAAAAAACTATCTGTATTAAAAACAAAAAAAACTATCAGTATTAAGACAAACTTTGACTGTTAAGGCCAATGGGCCTCTTGTTTTAATTTATAACATGACATCATGAATTGTTACTGATCCTAATTCAAAAAGAGGTGAGTTTTTAATCCAAAAACAAATAGTATTTAATTCTTCTTTTAGTAAAATATTATATGAGGAACATAAAATCACAACTTTTACTGTCTGTTTTATTATTTAAGATGTTATTAACAAAGAATTACTGTTCAAGGGAAGATCAGTTCAAAGTGTTTTAAATTTAATATTTAAGATAATAAAATCAAAACATAATATTAAGTTATTTTTATTTGTGGAGGCTATGTATAATACATCTATTGCTTACATTGTATTTCTTATTTTTGTCCTAATCTTTCCACTCCTCACACTATTTATAAACGTCACTATGTATATAATCTGTATGTATTGTATCATATATGTATATTGGATTGAAAGCTGCAATGTATGAAGACAGATGCTTATAAATAAATTGTATAGAATTGTATGATTTTCATTAAGTATTTTATTTACTAACTTTGTCTCGGTGTCATATATCCACCTGAATTTGAAGTACAACAAGTTGTAAGATACAATTCATGCTGACAATGGTCAGTACCACAACACTAACTGATATTTCCTTAAACCAAAGACAAAGACTGAAAACTTTGTCACTTCAGTATAAACACAATACATTGATATCTTTCATATAACCTGTAAATGTCATGTGAATCAAGTTCTGGTGTCTCCATATATGTTACACAAGGTCATCATGACTCCCCTCTTCATA